>NC_051186.1:69815671-69975213 GCF_013339695.2 Rhipicephalus sanguineus
TTACTGCTGGGGGCGAAACCACTGAAGATTTCTTGATGTAACCATGATTGCTTCAGAAGCTTCGCCCAAGCTCTTCATCGTTCACCCGTGGATATGCTGTGAATTTTTTTTTTCCAAATGCAGAAAGAAAAGTGAAGTTATGCAATCTGCATCTAATTGTGGGGGCTTGGTTTTAGAGGCTATCTCCGATTAACTTTCGGCATCAATTTCTCATGCTGCACTTTGCATATTGCATATAGAAACAAAAGAAGGACTACACTCAAACCTCGTTATAACGACGTTACATCTTACACGAAAATAGCTTCGTTGTGTCCGAAAATTCGTTATAAACGTACATTCCTAACACTATTCATTCTTCAATTCCTTCGTTATAACCGACATTTCGTTATATCCGTGTTTGTTACATCGCGGTTTGAGTGTATAGAGCATAGGTTTAACTTGACAGGACTGGTATTTAATAGATGCTGCATATTCCCATAACAGCCACTCCAGCCCTTCCCAGTCATCAATCTGCCAAGAGGAACACAATTTGATCAATGTGATGACAGACTTGTGCTTAAGGGGCAACGATCACTATTACAAGCAGAATGTGGTAGCCACAATGTGGCAGTGTAGGCACACTGTGCAAGAAAAAAACAATGTAGCCTACCAATATATCCCAAGTTGTCGCGTTGAAACTGCCCACTTCCCAAAATGCTTGTTTTTGTTTTTCTTCAGGGCACCTCTTGCAAAGCCACACATACAATCAAACGGAAGCGAAACCAGTGACCGACGCCCACATCAACTGGACACCCTATTGGTCACTTGTCCAAATTTCCCGCAAACAGTTTCCAAAATGTTGAGGGGGTTTGAAACATCTCTTTTTGTAGTGGTGAAAAGCCACAAGATCATGAGCGTCGGCAGGATTTTGTTTTGGGGGGTGCAAACCCGTGTTGCATGGCGGCTGGGGGAGGGGGAGAGCGCTGGTGTAGATTGGGTGGTGGCAAGTGCTGGTGCGGCTTGAGGGGGGCAAGTGCCCCTTTTGCACCCCCATGCCGACGCCCATGCATAAGATGCCTCCCGCCAATGTTTTATGATGCCCTTCCGCTACTGGTTATGGCCAATTTATCTCCACTCTCAAGCAGTAAGCTTTTCTCAAGAATTCTTGAGAAAAAGAATTGAGAATTGTTTTCTTGGGGTGTGAATTGTGGGTTTCAGCCGGCGTGAGTGACGACTTCGGATATTACTGTAGGCGGCAGTGAGCAACCTTTCAATAACCTCACACGTGTATTTGGCTTGGCGCCGTACTTTACACTCCTCTCGATGATCCAACCAAACTCATTCTCATGTGTTCAATGTGCATTTTTCAAATGGAATGTTCCCTGTAACTGGTAACCATTAAATTAACTGATTGTCTTGACTAATGCGGGCTCGATGTTAGTCGTGCATTGAACAAGAGCTTGCACAAACAAGCTTAGCTACGCTACATACTAAATACAAGAAAAGATTATGGCCACTGAATTTCTAGTCTGCCATGTTTAAGCAGGGCCTTGTCTAGAAAACTGGACCGTTCTACGTTGAGACGGTACCAGGGGCGTAGGCAGAAATTTTCAGGGGGGGGGGGCACCTTCTTGATTTCAAGTGGGGGCCGGGCAGGCAGATGTGGTCAAGTGTCATTTTGGGCTCTGCATGCCATAGCAAAAAGAAATTGGGGGGGGGGGGCATGGGCCCGATGTGGCCCCCTCCCTGAATTGCTGGCAATAGTCCTAGCATTGAGTAAATTGCCCCAGTGTCTATCAGCAGGTGGTTGTACTAACAGACTGCCTCTCTGTCTGTTTCTGCGTTAAGTGCACCTAATTTATCGAGTACCATACAGACGTTCTATTCGATGATTCCCAGGCATGTACGGCTGGTTCGATTAGTGTGGGTACCAGGCCATAGAGGGCTAGCACTCAATGAATATGCGGATGCACTGGCAATATCATCCCATGATGGCCCTATTTTGTCTGTATTGCCACGTCAGCGTATGTCACAGCAGCCGAGATTTGAAAAGCGTACCACGGCCAATAACGTCGATAAATCTCCTTTGTTTTCATCAGATTTCCACAGCTAAAGTTTCCTTGGAAGAGCAGATGGTGTTCATCTAGGAAGGAAGAAATACTAATTTCAAGGCTACGCTGTCGAGTCCCACCACTGAACTTTTACCTTCACAGGTCGGGTCTGGCTCAGTCACCGTTATGCCTCCACTGTAATGAGATGGGAATCTCTGGAGCACTTCTTTTTGACGTGCCGAAGATTTAAAACACAAAGAAAAGATTACTAGGAGAACCCCTGCGGAAGTTGGGCTTGAATTTGTCACTTCCGGTGATTCTTCATTTGGGAGGCAACCATATTGGTTTTAGCCACAGGAGCGTTTTCAACGCTGTCTCTAATTTTTTACGAGAATCCAAAAGAATTGAATGTTGAGTGTAGCCTCAGTTGTCTATATGCAACTGTATATATAATAATATATATATATTTTTTTATTGTTCTGTTGTTCCATATAGGTTTTTTTTTTCTTCTTTTTTTCTCTTCTTTAAATCTTGCGAGTTATGTGTAAAGGCTAAACATTTCATTTCAGCGTTTTCCTTCACTAAGTGAATTAGTTTCCTAAGCAAAGCACCGTCCGCCTTCATGGCCTATCCCCCGCAGTGGGTTGAGCCAAAGTACTGAGGAACCAACCAACCAACCAACCAACCCCTCCCTCCCTGGCTATGCCAGTGGACAGTACTAGTCTGCCGATGGCACTTGACTTCTCAGCCTCAAGCCCTTCTTGGGCTCTGCACCATACTGCTGAGCTATCAAGTGTTTGTGGTACGCTAAGACTAGAGATCATCGTTTCTGAACATTTTACCGGCCCCGAAATTCCTTTAAACAACCAAGGCAATGTACTATCGGAACTGTTGTCACGCGCCAAAAGCGGTCCGAGCCCTCTTCACACTCACTCTCTTTCCCAAAATCCTCGTAAAAAGAACTTGTAATTGCAAACAAACAGTTACAGACGAGACAATGCTCTTTTCATATGCAATGTCACTACACCCACCAATTCAACTACTTTCTTGACTTGCACCGTCAAATCCTCACTCACACCGACCGACTACGCTTGAAAATCCCACGCCTATTGTGTTCCCGCAAGAACTGCGCATAGCACGCAAATCTCTCAAGAGCCGGTTTCGCAATCTCTTCGACACAAAAGTTATCAATGGAGTTTAGACAAGGGGCATCTCCGTAGCCAACATTTTAACGCAAGGTCTTAAGTATTCAATGCTGATCAAGCCCCGACGAAGTAACGTTGGCTCTGAAAAATGTCGATAGTTTCAAGCTCCATTGATACGAGTGTCCACCGTTCGGTGAAACCATCTCATTCAAATCATGCTAGGAATATGATGCTACAAAAAAGTGTATGCCCTTCGAGGAGTACCTCTTCACCTAACAATACACCTCTCCTTTAACACTGCAGGACCACTGTATTTCCAGATTGAAAATGTCGTGCACGTTATCAGCATATTCTCACCAGGAACGTAGCAGTTGCAGAGCTTTTGAGAAAGGAAACACGAGAGAGACGCGATGATGGTTACTTCGAGAAGACACGCATCAAGGGGTATGAACATTTAAAAGTGAACGACAAAAAATCTCTTGGTAGAGGCTGCTGCTTTCCGAGGGCGGCATTTAGTTAATGTTTCTTTTCCTTAGCTCTAAGGAATAGAATCCTGAAGCCTACGGACTTCGAAAACAGCGGTGGTTGGATGGGACATGCTAGCGCTGAACGTCGGTGGGTTGGGTTTGTTGGTTTCAAGAAGTAGCAGCAGTGTGTGCTTGCAGTCGGCAGGCAGTCTTCTCTCCCCTTCATCGCCATGTCCCATCGTCTGGCCGCCATCTTTTTTTTTCTTTCTCTACTTCTTCTCGTCCTCATCGCCTCGGGTCTCATGCGGGGCAGGCAGCTTCTCCCAGGTGGGTTCGACGCCCCAGATATCGCGGGCGTACTCGCAGATGGTTCGGTCGCTAGAGAACTTGCCCGACGAGGCGATGTTGAGCAGCGACATCTTGGCCCACTCCTCCGGTTTCATGTACATGGCCGACACCTTCTCCTGGCACTTCATGTACGACTCGAAGTCGGCCAGCAGGAGGAACCTGACGGAGACGGGGTGCAAAAGAAAAGAGCAAGAAAGAGGAAAGCTTTAACACGAACGACTATCTACGATATATGTCCTTTTGCAACAATGACAATCCTCATTCTCAGCCTGTTTTATGTTCTTAGAAACTAGATCGTTCGGCAAGTTGTTCAGATGATTAAAATGAGCACAAGATAATAAGAGACGGGACTAAGAAGGCCACTGGACAAGCACCTCGTCTCGTATCACGTTATTTCGCACTCATCTTAATCATCATGAACCACGAACTTGGCCAACAGACTACTTTAAGTTACATTACTAGTTGCTTGCTGTCAATGTTCAGTGTTATGCGCTTGTCCTGTGGCCTCCTTTGCCTTGTCTCACATTACTTAGCACTAATTTTACTGAGCCCGACAAAATGACCTTCTCAAATAGGCGCGGTCGAATACTCTGTACGGCCATGCCACATACAAGTTTGAGCCTTAATATCTCTGGGCTGTCTTAATGTATTATGTTGCGTTCGACTTCAAACTGTCTGCAATGATGCGGGTTTCGCCTTTTGAATGGAAGGTTCTGTAACGTGCGCCGACACCGCACAGTACGTGGACCTCTGGCATACACCAGGTTCTGTCTGTGCCATTGACGTGCTTGATTCCGCAAGGATCACTTGTTGGATCATGTTAGTGCCTGGCAAAAGCATGAGACAACCACCTTATCCCTTGAATCGCAAATTATGACACTGCTTTGTTGCTTTGCCTTTGACTGCCACTAAGGTTCCCGTTTTGCACATGTGCGATGCTACATCAGCATGTAGGTGTGAGCCATGTGGTTACCTGTCGTACTTGAGCACCACATCAGTGAGGTCGTGGAAGAGATTAGGGTTGGATGGGCTGAAGAAACCACTGTTGATCTGGTCAATGGCCTTCTTCGCCTCTGGCAGCTTGTTGTAGTAGTCCCAGGCATTGTATCTGCAAGAGGGAGTTCACGTAACAAGATGCAGGTGTCGTCGGGACAGGCAAAAATAGTAGGGGTGTGCAAATATTCGAAATTTCGAATATTTTTCGAATAGTGTTTGCTATTCGATTCGATTCGCACTGGAATTTTACTATTCGAACTATTCGAACTTCCCAAAAACAAATACAGTCAATGTCCGATTGAAAGTCACCCCTTCAAATTTTCAATATGCTTCACCTCATTACACTCCCGTATTGCGGCAAAGCTGCTTTTCAAGTTCCGTTACGGTCGAACTTTGCCAAGAGACAACGTCCGATTAAAAGTGGTCCCTAGATTTTCAATATGCTTCACCTCATCACACCCCGGTATTGCAGCAAAGCTGCCTTTCAAGCTCCGTTACGGTCGCATTTTGCCAAGAGACAGTCAACGTCTGATTGGAAGTGGTCCCTAGATTTTTCAATATGCTTCACCTCATTACAGCCCGGTATTGCGGCAAAGCTGCCTTTCAAGCGCTGCTACGGTCGCAAATTTACTAACTCAAGAAAACGCTGGTTCTAACATGGAGATGAAAGATGTGGCATAGGTGGGGGCTCAATTATTGCTGTTTTGGACCTGAAATTTGAGCAGGAAGTCCGAAAAATCGGAAGCCGAAGCTTTTTAGCATCGAAAATTTCAGATATTATATATCAACGTCTACGAGGCAGATTTAGAACTCCGGACTTTGAGAGAGGAGGAGAGGCTGAGGAGATGGCATCTTTGCCTATCACGTGTAAAGTGTTGTCGGCAACACTGGTTGCACCAAATCATGTACATAAATACAATTCGGCCTCTACATTGCCTCATTCTTGATAAGACAACTATGAAACACCAACCCGCCAGTGCTTCATCAACCTAGCGAAAAGAAACACTTTCATGTTGCTATCTCATAAGAATATGCTTAGGAATCCTCTCTAACTTTTTTTTCTGCAATTTCACTTCGAAGTATTCGAAAAATATTCTAGAAATATTCGAGAAATATTCGAAAAATATTCAATTCGAATTCGCTTTGCACCCAAAATTTTGCTATTCGCACAGCTCTAAAAAATAGTGTGTGGACAGTGTTGGTACAAGACTAAACGCTTAAAATGTAACGTTCTCAAATACCAAGTGGGTTCCCAAAGCCTGTACTTAGGAACGACTGAAATCCCGAGACATCTGCAGTCGAAAAAATGTGCCACATTTGCACAAACATTACGATGATGTGCACATAATGTAAAAGGTCACTCTGCTAATTGCAAAATTTTTAAAAAATTGTATCACACAAACATACACACAACCAAAACTCCCAATGTGCGACGGAATACGTGATTTTCAAGTGTCCCAGATTTTGTGGGACTGTCGAGAATTTTAATTTTAAAAAGTTCAGGCCCGCCTGAGCCTCCTAGGGACAAATATTTGCCCAGCCTCACAACACTCAAGAGTAGGATCTGCTCTTACAAGCACAAGCGAGTCCCAAAAAAGACGTAGCTTGGAACCTTCAAACTCTACCACACCTTCTATACCGCTCTTCCCGTTCATGAGGGCACTGTTACAGTAAGTGAGTAGGCTTGCTATAACTAAACCAAAGACGACCGAATTAAAAAGACTGTAAAAGAGCATGGTGAAGCGTGGGTCAAGGCAAACCCACTGTGATGAATCGCACAACCATTAAAAAAAAATGAAGTACTAAAGGCAGAAAATAGTCTCCCTCCTCCCCTAAGGCAGAAACCGTTAACTCTGCGTTTAACTGTTGTAGTGAAGAAAGAGGCTTGAAGAGGTGAACAGTGGTAGTACATGAAACGTCGCTGAAGCTTATGTTCTGACAAGGGGACTTAATCCTGTCGAAACATCCACTCCGGTGTCATTCCTTCTCCGACAAGTCGTCGCAGTACATAAAGTGCATGCAATAATAATAATAATATCCAAGTACTTACGTCCAGAAACCCCAATATGATTATGAGGCATGTTGTAGTGGAATTTCAAACCCCTGGGGTTTCTTAAACATGCACCTAAATTTATGTACACGAGCCTCTAGCATTTCACCTCCATCGAAATGCAACCGTCGTGGCAGGGTTTGAACCCGCAACCATTGGGTCAGCAGCTGAGCACATAAAGCTCACGCAAGACCACCCTCCTACGCACATTTATAGTAGCAAATCACGCCACTTCACACCCTTTCACATTTTTGCACACCCTGGCAGATCCACATTTCCCAACTTGTGTTACCATCCACAGAGCCCAACCGCAAACACTGCAGTTGCTTATGCTTAACACCTGTCAAAACTAACCCTTGTTTCAACATATGGCATTCGGAGCTTGCGTTTATGTAGTGTAATGTGAAATGTTTTCTCGATACAGTTTCGCATTATCACTGGTATGAATGCAGTAAGCAGACGATTTTTCGTTGGTAACCAGTTTGGCAACCAGCATGCAAGTGGCTCATGAGAATTGCCGAGATTCGCACGGTACTCACCCCTTCCTCTGGAGCTCTTCGACTTGCTCCACGTTCATTCCAAAGACGAACATGTTCTCGGGTCCCATCTCCTCTCGCATCTCGATGTTGGCTCCATCAAGGGTGCCAATGGTCAGTGCGCCATTCAGCTGTGGAAACAATTTTCGAGTACATGAAACATCCGTTCGCAAGGAAAAGAACAAACTTTAAACAATGACAATCCTAACTTCAATCGACGCTTCTTGATGGAGGAGGCAAGTACAAAAAGCGACTATTAACCCGACTAAGGTTTTTGACCAAACTGCAGAACGCAAATTCGGTACGGGATGCAGAAGAGCACACACAGCATTGGACCAGCACTAACTCGCAAATATATTGCCACGTGCGCTTTTTTCACTATTTTTATGTACCCGGTCCGTTACACGTATAACCACTGCCTAGTGTGAACCGCGCCCGAATGTCTCGGAACCTTCCAGATTATTTTAGAATCTTCCGATAGGCTTGAATGCACAAACACGAACAGTGGAGTTCGTTCTGGAACTAACGTGGCCACCAGCGATAAGGCTCGAACGTTCGATGCCTGTATAAATACCGATGCGTTTTACCACAGATCAGATTACTGACAGCCGATGCTCCGTTTGCCGCTATCAGTGCACACCTCGTAGCTCGACTTTTCGTTTCCCGGGCACATGTTCGCCCAAATAAAGAGTTACGTCTTTAACAGCCCGAGTTCTGTCTTTTTCGCCGTCATGATCACGTGACAATATAGTGGAAAAACTTTCCAACATATACAGTGGACTCTCGTTAAACAGAACCTGAAGGGGTCAGAAAAATGTTCCATTTTACAGGAGTCCCATTTGCCGAGAGACTAATGGGTGTGCAGAATTCAGGTACAAAACCAATCATATCCGAGGCAGTTGTGCCATTTAAGCAGCATTTCTGTTGAACAAGTTTCCGTTTACTGAAAGTGCACAGTATATACTGTACAGCCAGCATGCACATGTGCACTGCCCATTAAAACCACAAAAAAGACACACACTCAAACCTCGATATAACGAATTATTGGTTATAACGAAGTAAATGAAGAATAGTGTCGTCATAGATACAGTATTACAAATAAACGTTTATAACGAATTTTGGGATATAACGAAGTTATTTTCGTGGCAGATGTGACTTTGTTATTATGCGTTTTGAGTGTATCACCAGAATGCAGATGAGAACATCAACCCTAAAAATTCCTTTGCTTTTTTGCGCAACACCACAGAAGTATCACGAACTTAATCACTTCCTTTCTTTCTGATATGGTACGCTTCCATAATTTTCACAATAAAGATAGTTGCAAGATAGCGCTTGTCCTGTGCTGTGTGTGCTGTTCTAAGCCCTCTATCGAATTTGCACTCTGCAGTTTAGAATTATGAACCAACTAGCCTAGCAACAAGTTCTCTTATGTTCCTGGCCCCTGCACGATAAAGCAGTGGCAATAAACTAAACACACCGTTGAATAAATGGTTCGTTTAACATTTGAAAGCTACTCGGGCTATCGGACGCTGTACCCTAGGGCTCCGGACAGTTTCGACCCCCTGGGGTTCTGTAACGTGCGCTGACACCGCACAGTACATGGGCCTCTGGCATTTCGCCTCCACCGAAATGCGACCGCCACGGCCAAGTTCGAGCTTGATGGGGTCTTACTAGGCTTGTGCGAATAGTACATTTTAGGTTCCAAGCGAATAGCAATTTGGTTGAATAATTTCGAATCGTATTTGAACACTAGTACATATCGCATATTATAAAGAAAAATGAGCATATTTGTCATGACCCAACTAAACTGCACAATATTTTTAAAAATTCAAACAAGGCATGTGCAAATGTCACTCTTTTTGGTTCAAAGGGAAGTGGAAGCAACTTTGAATAGCAGCAGGATTTGACTTTCGGTAGAATGCAAGTGATAGCCTGTAAAATATGTTAAGTTTTAAAATTTACTTTACTTCGAGCATATAAGCCAGTATAACGAGCTTTTAAACTTAAGAAATGATGAATCGATGTGAGGGTAATTTGTTCATTTAGAGCTTCGCAGCAGAGCAGATTTTCCCTGGAAAGATGTATTCATGGTACAGCACCCATGCACTGCAGTAAAACCACAATTGCAGGGGGTTACATGCGGTTTTTATGTCTATTCGTTCATTTTGAATAGTTCAAAATTTTGAATAATTTAAAATCATTTCGAAGCGAATTCGAATCCTGTAATATTCGTTTGAATATTTGAACTGCTCAAATATTCGCACAAGGCTAGGGTTTACGCACCAGGGCCACGATTTGGCTATGAATTGGCCACGATTTGACTATAATGGGGGGTGCTAGATTAATTTTGACCACTAGGTGTTCTTTGATGTGCAATGAAATCTGAGTCCATGGGGCCTTTAGCACCTTTGCCTTTGCACACCGAAATTTTCTTACAACGCGCACGCCGTCTTTAGCTCCAAGTTTTCTGTATTTTTCACAACAGTTATATGGGAGAAAATACGGCAATGCTACCGCATTAGAAGCAACAGGCGAGAGAGAGTGAGAGACCGACCATGAACTTCATGTTTCCGGTTCCCGAGGCCTCCGTGCCAGCCGTGGAGATCTGTTGGCTGAGGTCGGCGGCCGGGATGATCTTCTCGGCCAGGGTGATGCGGTAGTTCTCCAGGAAGAGGAGCTTCAGCTTGTCCCCGATCACGGGGTCGTTATTCACCACATTGCCCACCGCAATGATCAGCTTGATGATCTGCTTCGCTATGTGGTAGCCTGGAGCTGCCTGCAGTCACCAAATCAAACTAACTTAAAGCAGCTTGCTGGGCTAGTTGGAATACTGAACTTTCGAAGCATCTCCAGTGCTCAGGCGAAACAGGAAAAAAACATGCGAACACCGACAGAAACGGGGACAGTGAGAACACCGCTATTCAACTAAACTTATTGCACAGAAGGAACGGGTTTTTATACAGTCAATATGAGCAGAAAGATGCCACAATAAGGAATGTGACGCATTCATGTTGCCGCTCAACAGCAATTCACATACACAAGTTTGAAAAAGATACACAGCTTCTTTTTTGCGACAGCACGACAGAGGCAGTGCTTACACAGTTCTCATTTTCTTTCGTAATACAAAAGGCCTCGTGAAAAAAAATCAAACCAAACTGTGCACTGCCACATCCGGAAAAGACTTTTTACCACCTGCCCTCTAACACAGTCTTTTGACTCTTTGTTGCGACTTGCCATGTATACGACTAAGGACTGAACCCCATGCCTCTCCGATAAGAGTATAATGGACTCCTAAGAGAGTTCACGTGTCTCTTTAAAGAGAGTCATACTCAAACCTCTATATAACGAACACGGATATAACGAATTATCGGTAATAACGAAGTAAGCAAAAAATAGTCTTGCCATGAATACAGTGTTATGAACGCACGTTTATAACGAATTTTTGAATATAACGAAGTTATTTTCGTGTCAGATCGGACTTTGTTATAATGAGGTTATTCTGTACATGGCAATAGTAACACTTTTTTCTTGTAGTGTGGGATACCTTCAGTACCACTGTCATCCTGAATTCTCACTAAAGATGGATGATTTCTTTCTTTTTTATTGTGGACCACTTACGAACATGTTTTGATTGCTACACATAAACTAATCCGCTCCTGCTTTCGTTGCTCAATGGAGGGGGGGGGGGGTGCTGCTGTACACCAGAGCACAGCACAGCCCAGAGATGAAGCTACGCTCGCAGAGAGCTCTTCTTGACAATGAAGGGAAAGCTACGGGGGCGGGGCTTCTTCACTTGTACTTGGCACTCGTCTCGTACCGCTGTGGGTAAGTGATGGCTGCGCGCAATCGGTGTTGCATAACGATGCCGACGCTGCTTAGCGTTTGAGGTACGTGTAAAAGGCAGGACTCTTTCACGCGTGCAAAAACGCAATGTGACAACATATAAAGTGCAACAAATACAAGTATCTCACTGGTATGTGTTGCGTCCTGTCTCAAAGAGCTACATGTAGAAAATAAAGGAGTAGTTTTTATATCCCATGTAAAAAATATGGACGCAATTGTGGAATATTGGCTCTGTAGCCTTCACTTCATTGCCAAGAAAAGTTATCTGCGACTTGAGTATAGCTCATTCCTGGCAGTGCAAAAAAAAAGGTGAGAAAAGAAAGATGCAAAAAAAAATTACACCATCTCCCGCTAAAGGGGACCTTGAGGCGATGCAAAGCCGGAGCACTTGCACGATAGCGTTCTGTTGGCGTTCGTTGGGCATGCTACCGACCTTGTGTCGTGGAACGCGAAGAGGAATGCTACGCGTGTCGTGTCTTCCATCTAGCCTGGCCGGTAATTCTCACAGGGCGAGCGGGGAACGCGGTATACAGGCGCACGAGAGGGGAGCAGCGTAGAAGAGGAGAGAGAGGGGGAGGGGACGTGCATGCGCTGGTGCTCATCGCGGCGCTGCGGAGGACAGAATTTCGGCATGTCGAACCCGCATTTCAGAGGAGTCAACCGAAGCAAGCGCTGGACTGGACGCGCGCAGCACTCTACCACTTGAAGGAGAGGAGACTAGAGGAGGAGAGTAGCGTATGCGCCGTGAGAGCAGAAGCGAGAACGCAGGAGAAGCGCAAGCAGGTGCTGGGAGAGAAGTGGAGAGAGTAACGCGCAGCTGTTGGAGAGAGGGAAGGAGGAGAGTTGCGCATGCGAAGTGTGAGTGCGGACAACGCTGCGTGTGGATTACCACGCCACCTTACATACCACCGAGCAAGAGATGCTTCGCATCTAAAATATCAAAACCGCCATGGAAGGGTACGAATGCGTGAATAACATGACTGATAGGTCGTGACGTCAATAACATGACATGCTCGTTCAGGGGTGACACTGTCCTTAAAAAAATTTACTTCTGGATTGATTTTGATGAAACTTCGTGACTTTATGTATATTTGCATGCTGATTTCAAATACACTCAAACCTCGTTATAACGAACACGGATATAACGAATTATCGGTTATAACGAAGTAAATGAAGAATAGTCTTGTCATAGCTACAGTGTTACAAATAAACGTTTATAACGAATTTTCGGATATAACGAAGTTATTTTCTTGGCAGATGCAACTTTGTTATAATGAGGTTTGAGTGTACACAATTATTTTTCTAGTGTAATGTGTAGTTTTAAGATGCAAAACATTTGATGTACCTTTTGGGGAGCAAGACTTCTTTCTAAACTGAGTGAGTCGCAAAGTAAATCAGCATATCACGATAATCTGCAATCAGAACTGTGTGCAGTTTAACAAAAATGGATCTTCTAAACCCATTCGAACAAAAGTTATGGTATCTTCAACATTTGCGAGTGAGTCAATTTCAAGCTAGAATTTCACTCGTGAATGTTTAACATAACATAACTTTTATTCTTATGGGATTAGAACATCCATTTTGTTGCACTGCACACAGTTCTGATTCCAGATTATCGTGATATGGTGATTTACTTTGTGACTCACTCAGTTTAGAAAAAAATCTTGCTCCCCAAAGGGTACATGAAATATTTCATATCTTAAAACAACACATTATAATAGAAAAAAAATTGCATATTAGAAATTAGCACACGAATATGGATAAACTCAACAAATTTCATCAAAACTGATCAAGAAATTAAAAACGTTTTTTCAAGTGTCATATCCCCCCTTTAATACGTCACAATGATAATAGTATTCACATTGGATATGTGGTATGAGCCAAGTATGTGCGGGTATGAGCCACACATAGAAAGATGCAAAAGATGCCAAAATTGGCATAAAAAGAATACGAATGCATGACTGACGTGACCTGACAGATCTTGACATCAATAACGTGACATGCTTGTCAGTTACGTCATGATTAACAATAATAACCACAATGGATATGCAGGTATGAGCCATAGATATGCGGGTATGAGCCACACATAAAAAGAAAGACTAAAAAAATACCAAGAATGACATGGAAGAGTATGAATGTATGCAATGACATTCGTGATTTCAATAACGTGTCATGCTCGTCGGTTATGTCACCATGATAATAACCGCATTGGATATGTGGGTATGAGCTACACGTAGAAAGAAAGAGAGCAAGAAAGAAATCGTATGTGAGCCAGTGAAGTGAATCAAACGCTTGGGGCAAGTGCCATTAGACATTTAAATGGAACATTAAGGTGCCCTAAATTTTTTCTTACAGTGAAAGCTGTTATGAGATCACAACAAGGGCCGTTTTTGGCACCGTAGTTGTCTGCCACCGCCAGCCAGTGTCCACCGGTGTCCGTAAAGTCTATCGCGCGAAGTAATAAAAAAAAAAACGAAATAAGAAAAAATTTCCAGGTTGGAACTGGGTTCGAACCTGGGCCCTCTGCGTGGGAGCCCAGTATTCTACCTCAGAGCCATGCCGGTGCTCGAAACTGCTTTGCAAAAAGACCCTATACAGGCTTCATGTCGGGAACGAACCGCATTAATATGTGCAATGTAGCGTGGTAGAAGAGTAAAATAACAACCAGGCATCACACAACGCGAATTGTGTAACCAAGCGAACCAGGTGTTTACGGTACCGCGGTTCTCCGCAGAATGACGGAAAAAGACATAGTGGCTGCTTCACACTTCACAAAAATTATGATGATTTATAGCGTAATGGGTCCCTCACAAGAGCACTTGTATTGGTTGCCAAGGAAGCCCATAAGGCCACCATGATTAATTTCCTCAGAATCTCAATACAGTTATTTTTCTCTCTCTTTCTCACGTTAACTTATGTTATATAGCATGCCGGGAGAGTGAAATAACGTCCGGGTGTCCAACCCATTACAAAGGGTTCAGTCATAATTCTTCATCATCATCAGCATTACATATGGCACCTTGCTTCTCCGCAGAATGACAATATTGGCGTAGTGGGTGCTTCTCAACATCACAAAAATTATGATATGTATCGTAGTGGGTACGTTGCTAGCGTACTTGTATTACTAGCCCCAAGAACGTTTACAACGGGATCTAGAAATGCCGCTCTTCCAGCTTTCGCTGTGACTGTGCTGCGCTTTCCATGCAGGCCTGGCGTTTTTTTTCTCCTCAGCTACGCACCTTTCCACCGATCATGACGACGCGAGGCACGAACGGTGCTGACGGGTTGGCCTTGATGCGGTTGTACAGGCAGATGACGTGCAGACAGTTGAGCAGTTGCCGCTTGTACTCGTGAATCCGCTTCACTTGCATGTCGAACATGGAAGCCGGGTTGAGCTTGACACCCATCGTCTTGTGCAGGTATTCGCACAGCCGCATCTTGTTCTCCTGCAACCGCATAAACGAGAACAGGTTCGTGAATGTGCCACCCTATCGTAATTCGAGTAATTCGAAAATTGCAGGTTCGGTCCCTGCCAGCAGGCAAGTTACCTTTTCATCCACTTTACTTTCTTCGCATGTATATCATAATTACTGCAAATAACATCCCCTATACATTTTTTGGCATTATTGTCTGTTAGTTCTCATTAATATTGTGTCTAACAAAGAAAAACGAGCCCTTAAAGTTCCCCTTCTTTCCTTCCTATCGTAGATGGGCATACTTGTGGCATTTTCGAAAAATCGCACTGGGGCATCCAGGCGCCACGGTGATTGGACAAAACAGTGCACCAGGCTGCAGAGGTGCGATTTGTTTAATTTGCCGTTGGTGTCGTTGCAACAAAATGAAATATTTTTGGGAAATTTTTGTTTGGGCTGGTACCGTGAGGCAAAATGCGCAGAAAATGTTTTCACAGAGAGTTCACTTGCAAAGACTGATTGCGTAACAAAGTTGAGTCATTTTCAGGCTGTCAAACGGGAAAATTGTAGCAACACACTCACAATATAATGCTTTGCCGCGCCTAAGTGTGCCGGCCCCTCCAAAGTAGTGCTTCAATATAGAGAATACTCGGTAGACGGTGTAAATGCCAACACTGAAACCAAATATTTGTGATTTCAGATGTTACACGCCATCTGGTACACGGAAGGTACCATTGTTCCTCTGCTAATTAAAGTTTTCATTCTTCTTGTACCAGTGCTTCGACACTCGGTGCATCTAAACACAAGGCACGTCGCTAGGGTGTAGGATGGAGTTTTATCTTTTTTTTGCTCATAACAAGTTATTTTAGAACAGGTACTGCTTTATATTATAAAATACTATGTTCATTTTGACAGAGTAACAGTACATATTTTCCTGGCAGTTATGTTATTTACGTGTATTTCAATTTGCTTGTAGTGTGCACACATGTATTTAGCTCTATTTATGCCCAGAGAACCTCGTGTTGTAATGATAATATCATAATGAAAAGCTCTGATGGTATTGTGCATTTGTGCGCTGCTGTTGCCTGGTTGTGGCCTCCTGGGCTTGTCAGGCCGTGTGTTTACAGCTTTCTTGCCAGGGTAACCTTCAACATTGTACTTTGTGCATGTCGCAAGTAAAACTTCACTTGATTGGACAGGATCATATTGGTTCATTTGCCAATAGATGCCTCACTGGATTCCAAATGACGCTTCAGCATTGATAACGGGTCCTTTTTTAAACAGCTTCGCATTTCGCGCTGAGCTTTTTTCGCGTATGAGCTTATCGTAGTGCAGTCACACATGTCTTTAAACAAAAGTTAAATCTTTACACACAGGCTGCTCCAGGTACAGTGCCACTTCGATATAACTAACATGGTGATAACAAATTGCCAAAGCGCACAATGCTGTCTTATCGGTAATTGTGTTGCTTCTGTGATGTTCGCATGTGTAGCAAAACCATTTTCAGGTCAGTTGCAAGTTCACTATAACAAAGTTTGCCTGCATACAATGTACGAAACAAGCATTTTCACGGAATTCAAAATCTATTCAAAGGTGGCCTTTAATGTCATGGCAGCCATGACATGCACGCCTGCATTGCTTCATGAAACCAAGCTTTTGCTGCATCTTCACTAACACGTGCTAAAAGTCACACTTGCACTTTTTTCTAGCGCACGCTTTTTTTTTTTCAAGTAGCACTGACCTGCTTCACTTTTTGCAGGTCGTGCAGGAATGCCTTGTCGTTGACCAGCGTCTTCAGCTTCTGCAGCTGCTCCAGATGAACGATCCAGTCCTCGCCGATTTTCTGGAAATAATCGAAGACGACGAATTCGAACCCAGAGCCGATCGACACACATCAACTGCAGGTCCCAGACGTTTGGACTGTTTCGTAATCATGGGTGCATTCTCAAATGACAACTTGGGGGAATTTGTACCTTCACTATACCAAGATTGTCAAACTTCAGAAACCCTACACACAGTTTTTGCTAAGTTATGCCATATGAAGTATCGCACGCAACAGACAATCGGCACAAGGATTCCGCCGTAATTTAGCGGTAGATGCGAGAAGCGCATGAACATCACATTGCACCTCTTTAGCTTTCACATCTACTCTTACTTTCCATATTTTAGTTGCATTGCTTCAAACTTCCCTATTCCTCTTGACCTCACTTCCCCCTTCTGTCACATGACTTTCGCGTCATTCCTAACGACTGTCATAATACTGATCATCAGTCTTACGACTTCTGGGTGCCCAATTCCGGTCTTAATTTCACTTCCCATTCCTACTTTTGATCTTAACATCAATTCCAGTCTTAGGCCCGTATTCGTAAAAGATCTTATCCTTACCTCGCAATTTCCTTATCCGTTTTCTGCTTTTCATAGTTTTGATAAACAAAGTAGATCAGTATTCCCAAATAAATCTTGTAGTTATATTTCACTCTGTTACCATTTTTGTGCCCTTATAACACACGTAGAGTGTACAGAGACTTAACTGAAGAAAACATAAGATAAGGATAAGGTTGGTTTGTGAATATGGCACTAAATCACATCCCAGTTCAGGTCTATAGTTAATGCACTTCTGTGCAGCCCTATATGACCGGTACGTACCTACAGGAGTAGAAACCTGAGGCTTACAAAGAGGGTTCAATTAAACTGAGGATGATGCAGCGAGCAATGGAAAGGAAAGTGACAGATATAACCCTAAGGGACAAGAAGAGAGCAGAATGGGTCAGGGAACAAACTGGTGTTAAGGACATCTTCGTCGAAAACAAGAAGAAGAAATGGACATGGGCAGGGCATGTGGAGCGTAGGCAAGATAACTGCTAGTCATTAAGAGTAACAGTCTGGATTCCAAGAGAAGGCAAACGCGTGAAGGGGAGACAGAGAGTTAGGGGGGGGGGCAGATGAAATTGAGAAGTTTGTGGGTATAACGTGGCAGCAGCAAGCACAGGCCCAAATTGATTGGCAGAACATGGGAGAGGCCTTTGCCCTGCAGTGGGCGTGGTCAAGCCGATGATGATAACGTAACCCCACTTTGTACCTAGCTCGAACCGTTTACAGTGCAATCACCCAGCTTTTTTTTGCCTTCACACTCCTAATGCTAAAACACTGAAACGACTGCCACCGATTGGCTGACAAGCACGAGGCTCACATCGGCGATGAGATCGGCCAGGCTCGGGTTGCAGAGCAGCAGCCATCGGCGCGGCGTGATGCCGTTGGTCTTGTTCGAGAAACGCTCGGGGTACATGTCGTAGAAGTCCTTGAACCTGCACGTTCAAGCGGCAGCGCACAAACTAATCACGAGTAGCACTTTTCATGACAAACCTATCAATATTTTTGTTCCATCCCTTTCACTTTTCTTCAATGGCTACACAAACATCACACCTTCAATGTTGCTGCTATCAGCCACTTGATGCGAGATCGCAAGAAGTGAATGGGCTTTAAAAAAAACAGTAATTGCAAGTCTCCAAGATGTGTTTCATCAAATGCAAGCATTGCAAGAACGATTCCCCTATGCCACAGGGGCTATGTTTTGTGCCTGCTGCCTCCCACGCCCCATGCTTCACACGATAGCACCTTTGCTGTAAAGATGGTAAGCATCACAGATGGACTCTGCCAAGAGCATTTCATCACAAACACGCAAGCATGAAGCACTGCACCCTGGGCGTCTCCAAAATGCTTGACACTACATTCTTCAAAACACGTTTATTTCTTGGTTGTTAACGCCGAGGTGCCTCTTAAAACATGACAAGTGACCATCAGCATTCAAAACATATCAAGTGGTCACAGGCAACATCATCATGACGTCACAGATCGCCAAAACTTGCAACGTTGCTACGTCACCGCATGACATCGTCACTTGGTGAAGGGTGGGTCAATCTGACAAAAAACCACGTGCAGAAAGCTCTGGGGTGGGGGCAGTCGTTAAAGAAAGGCTGCAATTACCCATCCCCGAATGAAGGCCACGTGCACGGAAGCAGAATGCTTTCAGTTTCTTCAAGCACACATAAATCGCATTATGCCACCTTACAGATGAGGGTCTCCGAGCATTAATACCGAAAACGGGATCCTCAGCTAAAAAAGTATAACAAAATTGAATCATTGTCATAAACTGAAGAACAGTAAGAGAGAGGACACAAGATCCCTGTGCTAAGGTGCGAACGTCAGCAGCAGTTACACTCAGTTACAACCAAAGAAAGAATGTAAGCTCCACCTACACAACCGTGGCACGCCTGCCCTTGTGAAAAGCAGCCGTGCTATCCGATTTCCATTTGAACTGCAAGTACTTTTTCTTGGATAATGTAAATACTACTGTAAAAACCCGAGCAAGTGCCCCTACCCAAGCAAGCGCCCCCATCTCCTTTTTGGGAGACTTGAAGTACGCGCCGATGAACCGCGAGCAAGCCCCCGCCCCCTTTCCCTCCCACCATTTCTTTTTCAACATGTTGTCCACTACAGAATCCTGCAGCAGTGGTTCCCAGGAACCCAAGTTCCTACAGTCTTTAGATATGTTCACGATTTTTTAGTACTTTTATACAGTGTGGTGCCTCAGAGTTGCCACAAGTTGCCGGAATTTTTGAAGAAAGTCTTTCCCCCCCTGGTCTTTTACACATGAAAATTCACACAAATGTTCCCTCCAGCTAAGTAAAATCGGTGAATGCATATGCATATTCAATAAAATTTCACTAGAAGCACAGGTGTGCATTCCTCTTGGAGGTTTTTCCACTGCCATCTTGAATTTTGGTCCGTGACCGAGCAAAGGCCCCCCCCCCCTCCAAATCTTGTCTGATTATCTTTCACCATAGGGGGGCGGGGGGGGGGTGCTCGGCATTTTATGGTATGCTATCAAGAGTTGACGTTCATCGTCACTGCCTAAAAAATTATGTTTGGCTGAGAAGACATGCCAAAATTCCCTACGAAACTTACAGGATGTTCAAGTTTCTGATCTAAAACCAGCAATACAAACGTGTGTCTGTATGGGAAAAGTATGGCACATTGTGGAGAAGCGCTTGATGTCACGAAAATTAGTAAGTGCTATTGGATGGAGCACTTGCGCAATTTCTCTGTGGGACGGAAAGCGATGGCTGTGGGAGGAGCTGACATTTCTTCTCGGGTTGTAACCGAGTATATAATGGCGCATCTACTCACAAGCGCTTCTTGAGAATCTCGGAGTGGATGCGCGCCACGCCGTTGACCTTGTGGGAGCCCACAATGGCCAAGTGGGCCATGTTGATTCGCTTCTCGCCTTCTTCCTCGACCAGCGACATCCTCCGGAGCCGGTCTTGGTCCCCTGGGAACTTCTTGGACACTTCCTGGAAACGGCCATGATTGCAAGTTGGTCGCAGTTCTTTGCACCCAGTTTGTAATGACATTTAGAACGGTAAAAGTCACACACTTTACGACAGCGAACGCTGGAGCGCATGCCATCTGGTACGGGCAGAACCCTCTGGCGAGCGACTGTTGCGCAATAGAAGTTTGTACGTTTAACGGGCGCACTCAGTTGAGGTGTCTGCTACTGCAACTATTATGTCACAGCATAAAGATTACAAGTAGGATTACTGTTGCTTGACAGGAATACTACGCTCCCCAAAAATGCAACTGTCTTGAGAACATGAATTAAATTTCACAACTCAACAAAGTTTCGTGTTACAAGTAGACCTGTGCGCTGATGAGAAATCGCCGGCGGCAGCGTGCCGGCATTTGCACCTCCAGCGGCGGCACATGAATGGCACGGGGCTTAACGGATCGGCGGAGGTGTGCCATGGAAGAGGGGCAGGGGGGGAGAGTAGTCCCTTGAATTTAGAAAAAAAAAAATCGGTTTCGCTGAAAGGCGAAGAAATGAATGCGATAGCAACAAATCGTAATGTAGTAAGAAATAAGGCTAGCAGCATAGGCGTGTGCAGGGTTCCCCATCAGTGGGGGCAAAGGTTCATTACAGCGCCTCCCCTCCCTTACTAAGTCAATGTACGATGCACATTTTGCACCCCCCCCCCCTTCTCTTAGGTTACTAGGGGGTCAATGTATGAGGCAGATTTTGCGCCCCCCTCTTAGGTGACTAGGAGGGGAGGCAGCTGCCCCACCCCCCCCGTGCGCCCGCCTATGGCTAGCAGTTTACTCTTTTTGAGTTGATCTCGCTTGACTCTACGAAACATTGGTGTGTGGGAACGCAGTCATTCCCGGGAGGGAAGCGGTTTTCATACAGTCTGTCGTCTCAACGCGAGCATTGATATCACCGCACGTAGAAGGCTATACAAGCCATTCGCTGATGTCTGCCAAAGTAGCGCGTGCCCCAGCACTCGTGACTGCACCCTTATGGTCAAAGTTCGCAGTTGCTCCTTGGGCAGGTGCAGCCCTTCCCTCCCGCCCCTGCGTCCCTTCATCCTCATTCAGGCAGGGCGTTTCCTTTCCACTTGAGGAGCAAGCGACGGCACGCCTCGCACACGGGGTGATGTTATCGTATGCACTCTTCGTGTGACGGAGATGGCCAGCTTGTTTCATCACTGCTTCAGCCGCATTCGTCGCCAGCGATCACGAGCTTTTACTCGCGGGCAGAGCATATGATGCGTGGAGCGGTGTTATCGATTCGGACTTTATACGAAACAGTGATCAAAAACTGTAAGTGGGCTGGCCTTTTAAATGCGAAGCAAAGGTGCTTTCTGTGTTTCCATCTCTCCATCTCTCTCTCTATCTATCTATCGCCTATGTCTGGGTGCTCTCATGGTCGCCACTTAACTTATTATATACCGAAAATGGCATAGGAGGGCATGATGGTAGGACAAACATGACTGTCTGGCCATGACATGAACGACGTGAAAATCCTTTCGTGTAAATCGCGGAACCCTTTTCACTAGTCACGCATGACACATATCCGTACACCACGGGCCACATTGTGCGGGTATGAGCCATAGCTAATATATATATACCCAGGAAAGGCGACAACAGATGCCGTTAATTTAAACGCAAAACTGGTAAGAAATTTCGGCATTGGCAGTGTTTATCCGACAAATGTAAAGAATAAAACACAGGATCCCAGCAGGTATTGAACCACGGTATTCTGCATGGCAGTTGCGTATTCTACCACAGAGTCACGCCAGGTCTTGAAGCTGTTTTTGAAAAGATCCTCAGCGGGACTCATGTCGGTGAAAGGTCAATTATGGTTGAAGTGCGAACTATATAAATAATAACAAGGTAATAAACATTGCATATGTACTCCCATGATACAGACAGGAGCCATGTTGGGTTAACGCCAATTGTGGCTCCAGTGTTGGTTCTGCCCTTATAACACTAAGATAAACACTATATATATGCCTCTTATCACTCGGCAAGCTATATTCAAGTGATGCTCGACCACGGATGTATACGCTAACGAATGATAATCACATAACTGCACTGCAACGTGCACTTCCTTTCGATAAAACGGATGTCTGTGCTCTCATGCAAGTGCTGACATTGCGTCAGACCATAAATTGCCCTTTAATCGCCAGTGTAGTCAACGTGCCTGGTAAGCCCATGATGTGCACACATTTACAAAAACACGTCTATGTACCTCGTAATGCTCGTCTCAGGAGAGAAAAGAAAAGCAGTATAGACAGTTACTCGCTAAGTGCTGGACATCAGATTTCTACAATGCGCGAGATCTGCCTAACTTTATTTCTGGGGAGCTGCATATGTCTCCACTGTGAGGAGTTCGTCCGTTGGAAGAATCAAATAACCCGGAGCCTTGTTCATTGTCTTTACTTCTATATTTCTTTATCTATTTACATGAGTAAAAATGAAAGGAACAAAGTGTACAAACACATTGATATATTTATTTTTTTATCTGTGCATAGTGTAGTAAGTCCAAGACTCCAAGAATACACTAGCTAGTGAGTTGTGATGTAGCCCTTTAATGCTGGAGGATGCCCTAGCGCTGAGGTCATGCAATATACTCATTAGACTTCTGGTGGAGAGAAGGATATGACAACTTCTGGTGAAGTGATGTATTTTATGTTCAGATTCCCCGTTTGGATTAAAAGAAAAGACAAACGGCGGCGCGCCAGAATTATTGCGCGGCGTCAGCGGCGGCGTGGTCATTCTTGAGATTTTGGCAGTGGTGCAGAGCGGAGATGGCAGCATGCCGCACAGGTCTAGTAACAAGTACACAACTCTGGCCCATCGAGGTTCGGCACCTGCGACACTTACGGCGAGGAAACGGGCGTTGATCTCGTAGATGATCTGCAGGTGACGCGGAAGCATGTTCTGTAGCATGGAGCAAGTCCAGCGCTCCAAGGCCTCCGGCAACACTGTGTGGTTTGTGTAGCCACACGTCTTGATCGTCAGGTCGAGAGCCTGACGGATTAAAAAAAGGAGACGACGAAGCAAGGCCGACAGCATTAACTACATTCGGAGTGTTTTCTGCCAAAAAATTTTACTGATTGGAACCATATGCACTTTAAAGAGACACTAAAGTGCATCAATGAATCGGTTTAGATTCATAAATTGTACTCTGAGAACTCATGTCATTCATTCCACCATCGCAGGTTTATTAACGGTAGAGAAAATCAAGGTCAAAGTGTCATTTTTAAATCTCGCGCTAAAATTGCCAGGCGTGACGTCACGGATCTCAAACTGTTTTTCGTATTTGGCGACAGTGGCTCAACGAAATTTCCTGAAACTTGGTATGTTAAGTCTACAGCTCCCTCAAAGGATTATATACTTTATTTTTACTGATCAGGAACTGCAAAGGACCTAGTAGATGCCGTCAAAATCTACGAAGTCACGACATTTGGTGCGGAAATTTCAAGGTGGCGTCACCACCCACGTTTTCCTTTTGCGCGTTTTCTCGCATACGCAGAGTCTTCTTCTCACGGAAAGCGCGACGATTTTGGAATTGTGAAAGAGCAACTTACTAATACGAGAAAAATTGTTTTTACTTTAGTGTCCCTTTAATGTCCCTTTAGTGTCCCTTTAAATAGCTGACCCCTCCCATTTTCGCGTTACTTTGCTAGATTACCTCAGCAACCAGTGACTGATGTTCTTGTTTCACGCCACATGGTGCACGTATTTCTTGGCTCAGCTCGTTTTTGTAAAACCTGGTATATATTCTTTACTTTATTTGCTACTGTGCTTTTGATATTGTACTTTACCGTGCCTACTCCCCTCTAATAACACTGCGACACTCCAAAAGCAAGAACTAAAAAAAAGCATGCAAGCAAAAAGCGACTCAAATACCAGACTTAGAGGACTGAAAGTGGCACTCACACGGACTGTGTTGGTAAACTTGTTGGTAAACTTGTGAATAACTGCAATTTATCTTTATCCACTCACTCAATGTACACTCAAACCTCGTTATAACAAGTCACATCTGCCACGAAAATAACTTCGTTATATCCGAAAATTCGTTATAAACGTTTATTTCTAACACTGTAGCTATGACAAGACTATTCTTCATTTACTTTGTTATAATCGATAATTCGTTATATCCGTGTTCGTTATACTGAGGTTTGAGTGTATTGGATCCTTGCTCCCCACCTCCCCGATAGCTTTCTGCACCTAACGTTGTTTCGTACTGCCTCCAGGATCGGCACACGTTGACTATGCGAGGATTTCACGCGACGACGTCATCTCATAGAGATGAAAAATTCGCAAACACGAGGTCTCACTGGTGCGGACGTTTCGACATGCGGACTTGTCCACAAGGCTGCAACTGCAAGCCTTGAAGACAAGTCCGCCTGTCGATACCGCTGCAGCGGCACCCTGTGCTCGCAAAGAAATTTTAATCCCTTTCATCTTCCCCTGATTTTCTACCTTTTATTGGGCGTCATCTTATGCGATTTCATCGCGACGTCATGATGACGACATCATAATGAGATTGCAAAATTTGCCGATCTGTGACGTCGCACTGTAATATCTGATCGCATGACTTTTTGCAATCGTTCATGCTGACGGTCCCTTTTGTTTGATGAGGCATCTAAGGGCTTTTGCCTCAATACATAACTCGTTCACTTAAACCACAACCATCAATGTCGTACCAGTTTGTTGAATCGTCATACTAATTTCTACTCATTATACGACTACAATTTTAATTTATGACATACCTTAACATCCACTCTATCATATACATCCCTTGGCTTAACCCGTTCCATCCCTTCTATATTTTTAAAAAATTTTATCAGGGTTTTCGGACAATTTGCACCGACGCTTGACAGGGTGGTCTGAAGACACCAGGGTGTCACTCGGTACTCCCGCCACTAAAAAACAAAAAAACAAAAGGTTATACCTTGTCGAAGTCGAGGCCCTCCTCGTCCATGAAGATGCGCATGAGCTCGGGAATGGCCAGTGACGGGTGCGTGTCGTTGAGCTGGATGGCCACCTTCTGGGGGAACTGGTCCATGTGGGTGCGCACCGGTGTGGTCGTGCCAAACTTGGACGACTTGTAGCGGCGGAGGATGTCCTGCAGTGTCGCTGCCACCATGAAGTACTCCTGCTTCAGCCGAAGCTCCTTGCCCTCGAACATCTGCGGCAGGAAGGAGGTGACGCATGGATTAGGATGCAAACTTCCATGAAAATCCCACAAACTGCCCAACATTCTTTTATTCAACCCTTTTGAACTACAGTAAACTCTCAGTAAATGGAAATCTCTCAAACGAAACTGCTGCCTAAATGGAACTGCCTCTAATATGATTGGTTTCGTACTTGAAATCCGCACCCCAGTTCCTCTCTCAGTAAACAGAACTCCTGGTAAACGAACATTTTCCTGGTCCCTTCATGTTCCGTTTGACGAGGGTATAATGCAGTGTGTATACTTGTGTGAATGCATGTACCACAATGTCTGTAGACCCTTCAATCCCACTCCTGAAAAATATCCCCGAGATCGACAGTATCACGACAAAAAAGAAGAACAAAGAAGGAAAAAGCACGATGCCATGAAGTTGTTAAACTGCGCGAAAACACCAGAACACAAGCAAGAAAACACAGAGAACACCACGAGTGCAGTCTGCACTCGTGGTGTTCTCAGTGTTTTCTTGCTTGTATCCTGGTCTTTCCGCGCAGTTTGACAAACTCTAACAGCAATGGACAAACTAGCCCACCAGAACGTATTACTGATGCCATGAACACTGGCACATTCCACACCTGTGAACAATTTATGGATTTCAAACAGTTATACGTTAAAATATACAGTACACTATCGTGAAACGAAACCTGAAGAACCAGGAAAAGCGTGTTCAGTTTAACAGGAGTTCCGTTTACTGAGAGACGAATGGGGGTCCAGAATTCAAGCATGAAACTGATCGTATCTGAGCTAGTTGTTTCAATTACGGCCATGCGCTTTGTCCTGTCCACCTCTGTGTCTGCACCTTCTTCGTCGTTATTCTTTAAAACAGCGCATATCTAAGAAGTCAATTAGGCAGCAATTCTGATTCAGAGATTTCCGCTTACTGAGAGTCTACTGTACCTTAAATTAAGTTTGAAAAAATCATGCACAAAATATATATACTACTACAACCAGCTCGTCTTTTCTATTAAAAACATACAAGAATTATTGTTTTCAGATGCAATGTAACATTGATTGAAAGGGGGAAATTCATTCTTTTAGAATGAATTTTGTCAGTTGTATTGCAAGATGAAAATTTGTTTCATAAAAGAAATTATAATTTATTCGTTTTGTTCAGTGTCATAAGCTTTTTATTGCAACAATAAGGATTGAAATATGGCAACTAGATCAAAAGATGACGTGGGCAACAGCACTGCACATGGGAGGAAAGTTCCTCTTTTTCGGGGGACGTTTGGGAGCAAAAACAGCCAGGAAGCTGACTTCGCGCAATAACAAAAATAAGCATACTCATCAGAATGTGTTATTTATTGCAGCAATAGATTCTCTTAAATGTCTTATAAGGCAAAAAAAAAATGTTTCAAAGAGCCTTTTTTTGAAAATATTTGGTGCATAAGACCAGTGTCTACCCTCAAAGCAGTAAACGATGACAGGGAGAGCCCCGCTGTCTTTTACTGCTCGCCTCCTTTCAATTTCGTTTTGTTTAATTAATGCACCGCGTCAGCCAACAAGCTTTGCTAGACTCACATTGTCATTCGGGTAGAGCACCCTGGAAATGTTCTCTGCCAGGTTCCGGTCGAGGACGGCCTGAATGTACTCTCCGTCGTTGACTGCGCAGATTTAGATGCAACACCAGTTGTACATAAAAAAAAAAACAGACAACACAATGTATTAAAAAAGAAAACGGACAACACAAAACGTCAAGAATATCAAAAACCAATGCAACCCACCATCCACAAACTTTTCAGAAAAACAGTGTTAAGTTCAGTGACAAAAACTGTATTTTATTCAGAAGACTGACACTCTCCCTTTTTCTCTCAAACCTGAAAAAAAAGCAAAACTGAAAATTACAGCAACTACAACTATGCTGCAACTGCATATACTGATGACTGTTGCAGATGGCTACAAATCATTAGATCTTGCCAAGTTGTATCTTCGCATTGACCTGTAACATTGACACACTAAACCTTCAACTGGAATCCAACTTTGAGGACATAGTGCCTGGTATGCTGGTGTCTTATCGAGTACTCTGTGCTTCACAGCAAGAGTTAAGAAGGTGCACGAATTAATAATTAAACGATTGCTAACGAATTGCTTCAAGATTATTTGCAGCATAACGGAACTCATTCAATAAAAAAAGCTACATTAGAGATTATCGATGGATCGTAACACCGATAACTCCAGTGGGTCGAGTTGTTGAGGCTAAAGTATCTTGTGGATGCAAGCGATTGAAGACCAGTTAACATCAATGTAAGTAACCATGGCCACTCCCATTACAGTTAAACCTCGATACAACAAAGACAGTAAAACTGGCAATTTACTTCGTTGCACAGGAACTTCGTTATATTGAAATTTGACCTTTCAAGAGAAGAATAGTTGCCAAAGGCATCTTTTTCTTTTCGAACGTGTAGTGCCGGAAAAATGTGAATAATATGGCAGTGCAAAAAACTATTACAATAACGCAAAAAAAATTCAATTTTCTTGACCCAGATCTGGCAACCACAGCTTGATACTGCACTTGCGAAGACCTCTTCGCAGCGGTCAAACCCACTGGGGCAGCCAGTGAAACTTTGTTATGTTGAAATCATAAATAACATGATTCGTTATATTGAGGTTCAATATACATGGTGTTCTATACTTTGTTATGTAGAGAATTTCTTTACAATGAAGTTTGTTACATCAAGGCTTAACTGTATCCCTAACCACAAAAGAATAATTTTATCATCCTACAGGCCGTACTTACAGAAGCGAAAGTTGAAGGTTACAGGAGACTTGCAAGACCAGAGCCTCATGGTGTTGACACGGTTGTTGCGGAATCCAGGGATGGGGTTGTCATAGGGCATGGCGAACACGAGCTGAAAAAAAAGTCAGGCACACTTGCAACGATAAGTTAAAGGGGTCCAGCAACACTTTTTCCGCATGGTCAGAAAACGCTGCCGATCGGTAGCCGAGGCTCCCGAGAATATGCGAGTCAAACATTATTGCACAACACGCAGCCTAAGATTTACAATAAATTCTCAAAGTCGGCTAAAAATCGCTTCCTCTTCTCTCAACAAATGATGCTATTTACTCAAAAATCACTGTCATTGACTTAAGTTCCACGCCATTGGCTGATTTGAACATGGTGTGCTCGGTAGTTACTGCAGCCGCTGTGGGAGGCTACCACTTGTCCGCCCGCACGCGCGCATCCGCATTAAAAATACGTTGTGCATTCAAAGAAGAAAAAAAAAAAGGAAAAACGCTCAAGGTCATGGGGCGCACGTGACGTACCTTCTTCCCCCGTGCCAGCCCTCTCCGCTTAGCTTCCAGTGCGTTCGTCGGGACGAGAGAAGAAAGAAAGCAATGACAGATTCTAAAAATTTTTGCGGCGGTCGATTCGTGAGGCAATAAGCTCCTTTAGTGAAGCCACTCCTTGGCTACTTGGAAATGTGTTGCAGGGACCCTTTAAGAAAAGCTATACATAGCTTGTGCGTGACGTCACACACAGGTTCTCTGCGCTGGGTCCCCAACATGGCGGCCACCGTGACTTCTGTATCTCATTAGAGTGTGTCAGTGCAGAGGAGGACACCCAGTCGTTTAAGTCCCCGCGTTCTTTTGTTCGCCAGCAGCGCCAAGGAGGAACACAAAGGAATGCAAGGGTTTAGATATGAAAGATGCTTGGGGGCACCAGCACCAATCTGATGGCAAGCCTCACCGTTTCTTGCTCGGCGCATTCGAGCAAAAGTTCACGCAGCGTCTCAACCCGCTGATACCCCCAGATGTCGGCCATGGTGACGTCAATGCAAGCTATACATAATCAGTGACTACCTAAGAAAAAACGCCAGCTCCAACCCTAGCCATCGCCGTCCCTCTTGCAGAGAATTCGCATAAATGCTGCAACCAATAGCGGTTACTCCTTTTTGTGAGATCAGACACTTCTCGAGTGTTTCAAGTACAGTAAAAGCTCGGTAATTCGAACTCGAAGGGGACTATAATATTATTCGAATTAGCGGGTGGCCGCTACAATGAACGGACGTCATGCCACACTGTGCGGGCAGAACCCAAAGAAGCCACCTCTGGACTCGTCCATCGCGAAGTAAGGTGATGCTACAAGTTTGGGGCAGGTGATTTCATCAATTAAGTTCATGGAGCTCTAACAGCTAACACAATTAATTGATCAGTTAATTGATTAAACGAGCACCGACACACATCCATGCGAGCAGTGAGCTTTAATGTCGAAATATAATACGCAATTTATGCTCCTGAAACACATTTATATACATACATGGCAGAGTTAATGCAATCAAAATTAAAAGTAATCATCAATTTGCATTTGCCTGCGTTTCTTCGGTCGCGACTCCATGAGCATCGCTTGCAGCTTGCCCAAGAGCTTCAGCACAGCGTCCGAATTCTCATCTGCTGAGAAATGCTGTTGTTTCGTTGTTTTGAATCTAGTAAATTTGGTTTGGTTTTGCAACACGTTGCGATTCCTCGGCCAAATTCTGCGAGGATCAATGAAAACCAGGGGCTCCCAGTTCGAATTAACCGTTGTGGATACAGTAACATCACTTGTACCACGTCCTCCAGTCTACCACGTGCTGCCACTGACCTGCGAATCAACCCACTTGAAGCCCTTGTCAGTCTTCTCAACGCGACCGTAGAAGTTGACAGGAATCATGTACTCCGGCCGCGCTTTCTCCCACGGGTTGCCAAAGCGAAGCCAGTCGTCTGGCACTTCGGTCTGCAATGCATGCACACACACATCAGCTATGACATAACCCCCCCCCCAAAAATGCCGCAGTTTTGCTACGAGGGCGAGAAAACGAACGCGATAGCAACAAACTGGAATGTTATACGAAGTAAGGCTGGCACCTAACTCCTTTAGAATATGATCTGCCGTAACTCTACGAAATGCTGGTGTAAATAAATACGGCCACTCCAGTGAGCAAAGTGGTTTTCGTGCTGTCGCTTCAGTGTGAAGTACGCGGCGATAGCACAGCACGACAAAAGTATGAGCCGTCTACTAATCTACGCAGAGACAGCGCATGTGCCAGGGTGCATGACCGCATTATTTTGATTAAAGTTTGCAGTTGCTGCTGAAACAATGCAGCCCCCTCCCCATTTTACTATAACCGTAACACTACAGTCACTAGTAACCATATTACTAGTAACCTTGACTCGAGCTCCAAACTTTCAGTATTTCTGAGTGGGTTATGCGTGAGCAAATACAACATAGCTCCGTCGGTGCAGCCGTCTAATACTATCAAAAAGCATGAAAGTTGCGCTTCATGGCAATTCAGTTTCACCCTTAGGTGTTAAATTAATTGGAATTCAATATGCTGCAAACATTGGCAGCATCTACTTATCCCATGTTTGTGAACGGTTATGAGAATATCACAGCAGATGATGCAATTCTAGCCTTCCACTGTAGTCAACTGCCCGGCTCTTCGGGCTTAAAGGTAATAGGGTGTTTTAGCAGTGTCAGTTTACTATACGGTAAGTACAGTGATGACGTGCTTCGCTACATATTAGTCCGCAAAAGCTTTATGGGTTACTCTCATCATGTTACCGCAAAGCCTTTACGAGCCACTCATCATGTTACCGTACGTATCGAACAACTCACACAGCTAAAAGGTTTTTGGATCACGGTATGCTGACAGTGATAATACCGTAGTGTAAAGAGTACGATATTACTGGCACTGCTAAAAAAACATTATTGAATCTAATTGTTGTAATTTATCGTCTAATTACTACTTCCAGACATTTCCAGACGTTACCACTTTGGTAAAAAGCAATCGAGAGAATATAATTTAATTCCCTCCACTTTTCTGTCAAATGAATTTAAGACACTCTGCACATATGCACATGTGAGCAAACAAAGTCAAGTACTCTGTTTTGAATATATTTGTCTTTTTCATGCTACTATGCCATTCACATTCTATGCACCCATTAATGGCATGTGTACCATTAAGTGTAGGCTTGTGTGGATATTTGAACGAATATTACAGTATTCGAATTCACTACAACGCAAATTTAGTTTCCGAAGTATTCTAAATGAATCAATAGGTGATTTTAAGAAATGTAACCCACCTGAAATGGCACCTTCACTGCAGCAAACTACCGCTACACCGTGAAACAAAAAAAAAATCTGCACTGCCGAGAAGCCGCACTTTATGGTTAAGTGCGCACATTATCTACAGCCTAATCAACGATAATCTTAAACAACTAAATGCGTACTATACGGGCTTATATGGGCTATGTATGGCAAAATTTTAAAACTCTGCATATTTTACTGCTAATGCTTTGCACCCTGCTAGTACTATTAAAATCCTGCTACAATTCGAAACTGCCTTCAACATTATTATCATTCGCTTAGACATTGCTTCGAACCAACGAAACGACTTTCGCACCAGTCTAAAAGCATATACCAAATGCTTCAGCTTAGCAGACTGCCAATGCCAGTGTATTCTGAATTTCCGCGAGAAGCCACGATAAATGGGAGAGATTAATCATTGAAGAGAATCATCACAGCAGGCGAAAAGTGTGTTAGCATGGCATCTATTTTATTCTCACCAAAAGAGTTGTTCTACTAGAACACATGATCTGTGACAGTGCGTGGTGTATATACGCGGTGGTATTTTCTGGACGAACATTGCCGGAAGCGACACCCAGTGTGCGTGCATGTATTTCCCCCTTTTCGTTGTCGTCGTCGCACCTTGCGCTTTAAAATATGCGCGAACCAACACACCCGGTAAACCATTCTAAAGCCGATATAGTACTACTGAGCTCGGCTAACTGGGGTCACCGAGGCACCCACCTGCTCTCCATTGGCGATTTTCTGCGTGAAGATGCCATACTCGTAGCGGATGCCGTATCCGTAAGCTGCCATACCCAGGGTGGCCATGGAATCGAGGAAACAGGCGGCCAGACGTCCGAGGCCACCGTTACCCAGACCAGCATCCTGCTCGAGCTCCTCCAGTTCTTCAATGTCCAAACCCATCTGTGCAGGTCGACAGAGAATTACCAAAGTTGTGGTGAAGTGTTTAGCGCAAGATGGCCTCACGAACCCAACTATTACAGTGCTGCATTGCGTGCTACAAACAAGAGTTGCAATGCGTGCCGATTGCACTTTGGAATATTGCTGCAGCATATACAAAGACACAAGGAAGGCATGTGAACACGAAGTGTCGTCCGTGTCTTGAGTCAGCATGCGTTGCTGCATGTGTTTCATGAAATCAGGTATTCATACTTGTAAAACCAGCGCGAATACGATGCAGACACACAGAAAAAGAAGGGCACAGGACATACGCTGTCCAACAACTAAATGTTGTTAGTTGCGAGATAGCACTCATGCTTTTTCTGTGCGTCTCCATCATTTTTGTGCTGGCATTTCAAGTGTGCATCGAAACTTTGCCACCACCTCTCTAGAGGTACTCATTTGCTGCTGCTATGGTTACTGCAAACTGTACAAGCAGGCGGCATAACTTGCAGCTGGGAAAAGCACTAAGTTATTTTTTTATTATCTAAGAGATGACAAGGCACCGCATTGGAGGATGGGGCCATAGCTTAAATCATAACATAGCACAAATAGCAGTATACGTTGGTATGCAAGATACACAACTGAAAGACAAGCTATCGTTTTTGTGCAGTATGGAAGTAGACAGCAAAAATGCGTTTTTTCACAACACCAAAAGCACCGCTCTTGTCATGACAAAGCACTAGACGAGCCAGAAAAAGTGGGATGAAAACATAAAAGGCCTTCCCTTTAGGGCACTTCGTATCATATCGCTTCTAAGGGCTACGTGACAGCACAGTTACCATATTCACTCGATTGTAATGCGACCACAATTGTAACAAGAGGCGACATTTCATTGCGTCCAGGAAGAAGAAATAGTTATTTCAGTATTTGATAGCAACGCGAGGGTCGACTTTAGGTAGCGAAAATCTGGAAAAAAAGCTCTTGTAACATTCGAGTAAATGTGGTACAATGTAGTCTAAACAAGAGGAAGCAATAACTTTGCACACAAAATTAAAAGGTGGATTTTTGCAAGCCAAAACCATGATACAACTACATATGAGGCACGTCAAGTGTATCCGCCATTAAAACTAGCCTTGATCTTCCAGACCTTGACGAGAAGGAAGCTCATCCGGTGATCTCTTTCATGAAATTTATTTTACTAACCCAGAATTTTATAACGGCCGTCTCGCACCCCCCTTTACATAACACTGCAAATCGAGCACAACTCCAAGATACAAGCACCAAGTTGCCAGTCAAACTTTTCCATTCATTCCTGCTCAGGACGGCATCCAAACGGGACCACCTTCCAGCTCTGTCACCAGCAATTCTCATCATTCATCTTTAAAGGGACACTAAAGAGCAAAACGATTTTTCTCACATTAGTAAAGTACTCTTTCACGATACCAAAAACACCACCCTTGCTGCGGGAAGACGCTTAGTAAGCGAGAACACGCGCAAAAACAAAATGTGGGTGGCGATGCCACCTCTAAGTTTCCGCACCTATCGCTGTGACGTCACATGTTTTGACGGCGCCTGCTAAAGACTACGTATTTCCTAATACGTAAAAATGAAGTACATTGTTCTCTGAGAGGGCCTTAGACTCAACATGCCAAGTTTGGAGTAATTTTGTTGAGCCAATAGCGCCAAAATACGATAAATACACTTTTAAATCCGTGACGTCACGCGGGGAAATTTTGGCGCGAAATTTAAAAATGAAACTTTGAACTTGATTTTCTCCTCTGTTAATAAACCTATGATGGCGAAATTAACGACATTAGAGTTCTCAGAGCACAATTTATCGATCTAGGCCGATTCATTGTTTCTCTTTAGTGTCCCTTTAGGCTGCTTTATATAACATTGTATAATGCATGCATAACCAATTATCTCTGTAATGCCATTAAGAATTGAGAGTAATTGAAATAAATGAATAGTGGTGCACTCTGTTTTAATTGGCAACCCGCTGGGGAGCTTTATAGTGCACCTAAATCTAAGTATGTGGGCCTTTAAGTGTTTCATTCCCATCAACCTTAAGCTCTCAAGAACTACATGACATGCTTGATTTCTTCATTAGCGGAAAAAAAACTTTCAAAATAAGGGACGAAAAGAATGCGACACACACAAGCACTAACTTTCAATGAAATTTCCATTGTTCGGACACATATTTAGAGCGGATTGCTTGCAAAAAAATGAAGCAATACGTTAAAATGCGAGCATATTAATACCTGTTATTTATTAACCTTTATTATATAATTTCTTCGTGGCCACCCTCCGGCAAGAGTACTTATTCACGACGAAAACGTGGCAAAAACGCATTCGAATGAGTTCAGCTAGCTCATTCGTTTCCTCAAGTCAATTTCTTTTAATAACATTAAACTTCTCTGTGTGGCAGCCAACTAATCTCATTAAACATAAATGTCATCAGGTGCAAATGACATTAAACCTTCTCGTATGACAGGAGTATTACATTCAAAACTGAAAACCCATACAGAGTATGGCACCCGTCGCTACACCTAGATAACACAGTTCTTATTTAGACCAGGCAACAGGCGGCACTCTGATACACTGGTGATCTACCATGGCCATTTCTGCCACATGTGTGAGTGACACAGGCGTGCGGTTACCAGTATAAATATGTGTCCAAACATTAAAATTCAGTTGGAAGTTAGTGCTTCTGTGTGTTGCTATACTTTGTCCCTTGTTTTGAAAGCTTTTTGCACTAAAGAAGAAATCATGGATTACCAACTAGCCCAAACATGCACATTGCTTGAAATGCTTGCGTAACGAAATTCCTCGTGCAAGTCTAGCAGGCCTTAACCCTCGAGAACATTCACCTACTGAAACTACCGCTTCATCTTAGCGAGACCGCGGTGCCTGCCAAGTCAGCGCGCGTACCGGTAATTGAGATTACGTTAGCTGCTGTCTCCTCCCTGGAAAGCAGGAGGTCATCCATCTTGACGCTGCTTTGCATGTCAAGCAGCACGTAATACGGCCTCGTGGAGATCTCCCTTACCGGAAAGCTAATCTGCAAGACCCTGAATGTTATCAGCCTGGTTCCCAAAGTGTGCCATGCTCTCAAGCCCGAAAAAAGCCGACGTAAGAGCCCGTTAATGCCTTGAGAGCGTACGAAGGTCCGGGCTGCCTTGTTATCAGTTTTTGTATGAGAGGCTCTCCTGCGCATCCCTTATCAACGAGGCCGATGAGGAGCAATCTTGAAGGTGTGAAGTGTGCTAACAAAAACAGAAGAAAAGCGCCCAGCATGCGTTCACGTACACGAACGACTTTCGTTGTCCTGCTGCTGTTAAAGTGCATCCTCGCTGACCGGAGAGAAAATGTGAACTTAACTAGATGCTAAAGTCAAGCACTAAATCAGCTTATGCTGGTCATCTTTGATAAATGAACTTTCATGAACATTCCATTTATTACTTCACAGGCAATGTTGAAAAAGCTGTGCATATGCTGCGCACACAGAAGTATCGCTTTGTGCACTTTGCCACGAATCGATCCACAACACTTTCTGCAGAAAAAGTTTGTACGTTGCAACTACATCTTTCCAGTTCCCTCGCTAGCTGATATCGTGATGTTGCCAGCTAAACAATCCAGACACAAATGCACTTTAACGTTTGCAACACGCTTGTTGCAAACTGTGCCAGTGCTTTGAAATTGGTGAGAATTTTAAAGAGGTGAACTTTGCCTTTCATTTCTTTAGTACTTCTCAACTCTCTTCCACAAGTTAATACGAATGGAGACGCGAAAGGATAGCCCACCTGCCTAAAATGATTAAGTGCGGTCATTAATGTTGCCATCAGTGCACAGTGGTCATAGTCACAGTGGCCAGCCCAGCTGTAACCTTCAATTAAATATAACACAATTTCACATGCACTAAACTGTTTAGAAGAGGGTAGTGTACACAACAGCACACAAGCTTGGTCTGGTTGCTACATGTTTCAAGGATAGCAGTGCAATGACTGACATACAACAGTCCTAAAATACATATAGTACGACTTATTAGTAGTTAGATTAGGACAAATTTACAGGGCTTGATGTTTTCCATCATAATTTACCGCCATTCAAAAAGCACTTAAGCGGTCGATGTGACAGGTGTCTTGGAACCATGTGCACATGCCGATCTCACTGGCATGCCTGGCAGACCAAATGGGTAACTGGCTATCGCAACGTGCTCAGTTATAATTTCTAGCTAGTGATAATAATGGCCTTTTAAAGCGTCCACACATATTACAAGCTTCTGTGCCTGCATTATCACAAACTATACTTTTTACACAACTCTGAAATACTTGCGGTAGGGTTTTAATGACTGCAGCAGCCGAACGTAGAAAGCAAGCAGTTCATGCTTTCATCCCAAATCATGCATAAAAGATGCATAATCTCCAATGATGCAATACAATACGATATGGACAACTCTAGGTAAAATAGCCGAGGCCAGTCGTTTCTCTACGCACCTGATAGAGGGCCTCATCGCAGGCGTTCTGGATGCCCAGGTTCACCATGGTGTTGGTGAGCGAACGGCCCATGTAAAATTCCAGGGAGAGGTAGTACACCCTCTAGAAGGTGTGCAAGTGAGAAACACATTAGAGTTGCACCCAAGTGGGTGTGCCACTTGCACTGCGCAGTTACATCAGACTAATGAATGTCACACACTTGAAACAGCCAGGTTCGTGTGTGCATTTCTCTAGGAAAGTGAAAAAAACTTCTTATGATGGACTAACATTCTCATTCAGTAACAACTCATTCAGTAATTTAAATAAATGCAACCAGCAGTAAATCACACCTCATGATAATCTCTTGGCTCACTGCCATCGAGTTTTAATGATAGTCACTTTTGGAGTTTAACTAATTACACTGAAACACTCGATATAATGAATGCAGATATAACGAAATATTGGTTATAACAAAGTAAATGAGAAATAGTCTTGCAATACATAGTGTTAGGAATATATTTTATAACGAATCTTCGGATATAACGAAGTTATTTCCGTGTAAGATGTAACCTTGTTATAATGAGGTTTGAGCGTACTTGATCGCAAGTTTAACTTATTAAACTTGATCACAATGCACCAACAGTTTATAAAGTATTGAACAGATGTATTACCACTCTGTGGTGTACTTAGTTTAATAACTTTCAGTGCAGCACACTTGTCCATTGCTTCCAGAACAACCTTTAACTGCATTCTGTCCACAACAGAACAGGAACAAACAAAGCAGTCTTTGTAAAAGGAGTGGTGGTGTGTCATCTGCACATTTTCAGAAAAACCAGATTTAATTTGACCCAGTAGGATCCTTTATTGAGCATCGTTGAAAAATTAGAGAATGCAAACTTGGGAACAAGTGTGCCGACCCGTGGTCTAGGTTGATCTTGCATAACCTCAAAGCGGTCGATTAAAGCAAGAAACATTGTAGTTTCACATTAATGTCAGGCAATGATGAATGTCTTGCACAGTTTTGCAGCAAAAGCTGTTATGAGATCACAACAAGGGCCGTTTTTGGTGCCGTAGTTGTCCACCGCCGCTGCCGGTGTCCGTAACACTATCGCACGAAATAAGAAAAAATATCCGGGATGGAACGAGGTTCGAACCTGGGCCCTCTAAGTGGGAGCCCAGTATTCTACCTCAGAGCCATGCCGGTGCTTGGAACTGCTTTGCAAAAAGACCCTATACAGGCTTCCTGTCAGGAGGGAACCACATTAACATATGTAATGTAGTCTGGTAGAAGAGTAAAATAACAACCAGGCGTCACACAACGCGAATTCTGTAACCGGGCGTCACACAATGCCAACTGCGCAACGAGTGGGTTGTTGAATGCTTCCAACCCCTTACAAAGGCCTCTGCCATAATTCTTCATCGTCATCAGCCACAGCATCAACAAAGTGCACATAATGCCTTACAGGTGCTTAGCGGGTACCACGATACCCCGCAGATGGACGAAATATTGCATAGTGGCTGCTTCCCTACTTCACAAAAATTATGATGATTTATAGCGTAGTGGGTTCCTCGCAAGTGCACTTCTATAGGTTGCCAAGGAAGCCCATAAGGCTCCCATGATCCATTTCCTCAGGGTCACAATAAAGTTAATTCCCTTTCTCCCTCTCTCTCTTTCTCACGTTAACGTATGTTATTAAGTGTGGTGGGAGAGTTAAATAACGACCGAGCATCACACAATGCGAATTACGTAACTAGTGGGTCGTTTGAACCTTCCAAACCATTACAGGGGGCTCAGCCATTACTTCTTCATTGTCATCAACCGTCGCATCAACAAAGTGCACATAATGCCTTACAGATGGTACCTTGCTTCTCAGCAGACTGATGAATAATGTCGTCATGGGTGGTTCCCACCTTCACAAAAATTATGATCTGTGGCGTAGTGGGTACGTTGCTAGTGTACTTGTATTAGTAGCCACAACAGAGTTTATAACGGGCACTAGAAATGGCACTCTTCCAGCTTTTGCTGCGACTGTGCTGGGCATTCCGCGCAGGCCTGGCGTTTTTTTTTTATTCTGTTCACACGCTTGCACGTACGAAGCTCATAACATCGACCGGGTGGCATGTATACACGGCTAGCGCTGCAGGGTGCAGAAAGACGCCATTGAAGGGCACAGCTTTTCTAGGAATTATCGAGCGCAGTGCGGAGCGCAGCAAGGATTTCCTCCGGAACGGAATAACAATGCGTGCATCCTGCCAGTGGCTTGTTTTGCTTCAATTCAGGAACCGATACGAAACGAAACAGTCCCTACCATGTACATTTCCTTCTAGTGTTTCTTCGTCTAATTCCGCTCAGTAAACCACGCAACAAAAAGGACGAGAGAGCAGGCTGCACGGCATTCAAATGCAGACGACACATGATTATATATATGTGCAGTGGCTTTAATTTGTTGCGCACTGCGGTGTGCTGGCTTTGGAGTACCGGCGCGGCCTATCCGGTTTGTGCCATAGCAAGCTCGTATCGGCCACTTTGCAGATATATTCATGGCATTGGGACGGGTGGCGCTCGTAGTATATGTGCACTGCGCCACACCACGAAAACAGAACAACAACCCGAACACCCGACACAGAAACCCGCTCCTAACGCGCGTGGCACTCCTTTTCTTCCGAGTACCACAGCATGCTGACAACTTGACACATTAATTACATGCGCATTTCGGTTTATCCCGACCGAGTCTAGCAAAACACGCTACAGTGCAAGGTGGAGAGGAAAGAAATGGCCGCTGCCAATGGAGGTTACGAAAACAACCGACTTCAGAATGCGGAAAAACAAAAGAACTGCAGATGAAGAACCGGTGTTTACATACCTTCGGGTCCTTTTCGTAGTAGTGCTGCTGGGTGCGGATCCACCGGCCAACCAGATGGTCTTTGACTGTGTAGGCCAGGGCAAAGAAGTAGTCCCTCGGGGTAGCGACATTGCGATCCTTGACCAGGGTGTAGTGGACGTGCCGGTTGAATGCCTTCTTCACGTTGGCAACGTTTTCGACCTGAGCGATGCCTCGGACACTGATCTGCTTTCGCCGCTCATGGTCAGTCGTAGGGCTCGACATTGGGTTCGCCGCTAGCTTCTCCTTGCTCGACGCTGCAATTAAGTTTTCTTTTGAGTGGACGGGGGCACTTTGGTGTCTTTCGACATGACCGGCACAGATCAGCTGATCGCGAGCGGCTCCGAGCGCGAATTTACCCTTTCATGGTCAATGACGTGATGTCATGGACGCATGACATGGTGGCTTAGATGATGTCAAGGCAGTATAATCCGGTAGTGATTAACATGCTTCAGTGTGATAACGGCGTTGCTGGATGGTTATTGGGCCTCGGTGAATGAATAACGGTGGAACCAGCATGCATGCACTGATAACAATAACGTGACATCACAAAGTTCGCGTCCCAGCATGTTCGTGCTCCAACGTGGCCATCTCAGAAACGTCAGTGCAAGCCGTTTATACGTCATCCATTAACACCCTCAAGATGGTCAAAGACGTACTATCTATGTCATCGCTTGGATGTTTAAAAACACACGCTTTTGGTGATTTTTCTTGATTGGCATGTGCTGCCACGTTGTGGGAATACATGAAATTTTTAGATTCATCTTATGCTCGGGACAGTGTCCGTTCTGCAGCGTCCGCACCCATACTGCGCATGCGTCAACTCTCCCCCTCTCCTCGCGTGAGCGCAAGGAGGTGGGAGGAGGTGGCGTGAGCGCTGCCTCCGCTTCCTTTCTCCTTTCCCGTTTCTCTCTCTCCGCCACAGCTGTGCGCTCGTATATAATGCGGCGCGCGCTCGCTCCCGTTGCACTCTCCTTCGCAACGGCGCTATGGACGCTCGCGAAGCTGCCGGCAAGCGAATCTCGAAGCTGCGAGGCTGCGAAAGCGCGCGTTCGCTGTGCTTCCGTCATTCTCTCTCTGTGCAGCGGTGTGCGAAACGCCATGAACAACGTCAACGTCGGAGCTAGTTGCAGCGGCAGCGCCACCGCCGCGGAGCAGAGGAAGGCTCGGGAAGCCGAACGTCAGCGTCAGCAAGCGGTACTTCAAACGCCTCGACAACCACCGTCTCATAAGTCACGTAAGAGAAACGGAACCTCGATGCGCACCCCCCGCGATGCTTTCGCATCCCACCATGGTTGCCCGTAGGGGGAGATGTGTTTTTTTCATGCTTTACTACGGCGGTGCGCCGGATAGTTTCGGTTTCGTCTTTCGGCCGGTTCCCGGTTGCTGCGCCCGCAAACTGATGGCTTTCTCGTTTAGAATCTTTCAAAGGGTGACCGATTTGTTACTCTTTTTGTTTATTGCTCCCCGGTATGCGACTACGCCTGTTTCCGTGCAGGCGCTGACTGACACAAACGGTGCCGCTGTGGTTGCGTTTCCCGTTTCGGGGACTCGCAAAAACCGCTTCAGTCTCGTTAGCGATGAGACGATAGGTTTCGGACTTGTTATTGCTTTTTAGGACGCGCTCACAGCTACACAGTTTTCTTCGGTGCGCTCGCTCGCGCAGTTTGCTTGCGCTATGGAAGTGCCCGTCGGGTTTTCTGCTGCAAGTGACTCTATAGCTGCGATTCCTAAGAATCGCCGCTCGACGGCCGAATCAGAATCTGATACAGTAAGTGTCAGCCTGCCATACGAGGAGTTACGAGTTAAGACTCGGATGTTGATGAGCGAACGACATCTCAAAAGCGTACGCGGCGAGACGATACTGACTGGATCAAAAGTGACTTTTCTCCCTCCGTGTTTCCACGCGACGCCACTTCGTACACTTATTTTGTAAGTCTGTGAACTACACAAAACTTTTATTGCAACGCATAATTCGTTAACAGTCGCATAATTTTTTTAAAGAATTTATCTCGCTGCTACCCATGAATAAACAATGTTTATGAGTATAGGAGGCGTTGGTTTATGTGACAACACAAACGATATTTTGTCACTTTATTGTCACCCTAAAAAAGTTAAAAAAAATTCTGAAATAGATTCGCCTGAAGAATTTAAATCAACAATAAAAAATTGAGCGCAGTTTGCACTAAGTCGCGCAAAGCTTGGCCCGCGAAGCAGAGGCTGCTTCGCGTGCCAAGCTTTCAAATTTTCAATTTTGCTTGCGTATATATACACGCACCCATACATACTACACACGAACATACATAAAGTGTGGTTGAACCCCCCCCCCCCACCCCCAGGAAAGAATTTCTGGCTACGCCCCTGACGCGAAGCACCGACGCGTCGATGGGGAGTACGCGGCCACTCGAAGTACGCGGCTCTCGGGAGTACGCGCAATGTCTCCGTCGGTGGGCGTGGCTTAGCTACCGCGCGTGCGCGGCTTGGCCATGTGGTGCGGTATCTGCTCGCTAGACGACGTATGCTTGCTTCCTTTTTCTTTTTATCTTTTTTTTTCTCTCTTCGTCGATGTTCTCTCTTCGCTTTCCTTTTCTTTCTGCATTTCTGTATCCCTATCTCTCTCTTTCTCATTCTTTCTGTGCTACGCTTTACTCTCTCCCTCCTCCCCACGCTCACTTCCCTTTCCCACCCCTTTGCTACACTTATACATAGCTCGCACCGACGTCACTGTGGCTGCCATCCCACCCACTCTAATGAGATAAAAAAGTCAAGGTGGCGGCCATGTTTGTGAACCAGCGCAGAGAACCTGTCTGTGACGTCACGTGAAAGCGCATAGCCATGTGGTTAGGACGCTCGCCTTCGGATCGCGGGTTCGAATCTCGCCTCGTGAAGAATTATTTTTTCGGCAAGAATTTTTATTTATAATCTTTCTGTCTCTATGTTTCTCTCTTTCTCCCCCCCCCCCCCTCTCTCTCTGTACTCGTTCGCTGGTAACCGCACAGTGGATTGCGTCAGCTCTTTTCCGGTATTTATGAAATTACGGCTTGACTTGGCTATTGATCATGCTTGCAATTATCAATTTGAATACGGCGGCTATGACGCGTACCTAGGCCCAAAACTACAAAGCCTTTGACATTTGTAACCGAGACTGGACTGTACAGACAGCGTTACACATTTAGAACCTAAATATCGCACACACAGCTTTATGCGCGCAATCTATCCGCAATCAAATGATTAAAAAGCGCAGTTTATGCAAACAGGCATGTCGCACTTACCTAACTTTCCTAAACAAAAATGGCGCGCGAACTTGTTTATGATTGTTCTATTCACAAGAACGCTGCCTTTTATGATGCATTTCGGATACTGACGGCGTACAGAGCAAACAGTGTTCATGAGTGTTTTCGAAAGTTCTAGCTGTTTCACCAACGGCACGCTCACAAACGCTAACGCGTACGCTTTTCAACTTTGGTGGGCTCTCAAAAAGGGTCATTAATAAGTCATTAAAAAAGAAAGAGCGCACACGCTTCACGGAACAAGAAGACAATCACAAGACAAGCGCTAAAGAACGCGCGAACGGTGCGCTTTTTCATACCTCAAACAGCACCAACTAGCACATTAATACAATAGCAAGGTGCTCAATAGCAATATAACATTGACCGAATGTCCAGCACACCACCCCCGAGGTGTTATTCTGGACATTGTCACAGTCCGCCATAGGTCAACTCTAATTGGCCCAGAGGGCTGCTACGGCCTCTGTGATTGGCTGAAAATATCGCCAGTACAAAATGTGCCGCCATTACTAAACTTCGGAAAGCTATGGTTTCAGTTTCGCTTTCTAATAAGGTGCACTCCAAGCCATCTGTCATTCGCTTCTGCGCACTGGGCATAAGCACGTTAATGGCCAAGCGACACTGCCGCGTTGCTTTCTGTCACAGAAAAGTGGGTGGTTGTCGGATTTTATAGCCAAAAACCACGATATGATTATGAGGCACACCGTAGTGGACGGCTCCAGAAATTTTGACCATCTGGTGTTCTTTAAATGGACACTAAAGAGAAACAATGAATTGGTTTAGATTGATAAAGTGTGCTCAGAGAACTCTTGTGTAGTTTATTTCACCACCATATATGTTTATTATTAGAGGAGAAAACCAAGTTCAAAGCTTCATTTTTAAATATCGCGCCGAACTTTGTAATTCGTGACGTAAAAGACTCCAAACAGCATTTAACGTATTTTGGCGCCACTCTCTGCCCCCCTCAGAGGACGATGTACTTCGATTTAACCGATTAGGAACTACGTAGGCCCAAGCAGGCGTCGTCAAAAATATGTGACGTCACGGCAAATGGTGCGGGAATTCCAAGGTGGCGTCGCCACCTGTATTTTCTTTTTGCGCGTTTTCTCGCTTATTAAGCGTCTCGCGCAGAAAGCGTGGTGTTTTTGGTATCGTGGAAGACTACTTTACTAATGCGAGAAAAATTGTTTTGCTCTTTAGTGTCCCTTTAAAGGGACACTAAAGGCAAATAACAATTTATGTCAGAGTGAAAGCTCAGTTTACGAGGACGTCTAAAACGGTAATATTATCAACAGCAGTGCCCTACTTACCGAGAAAGTAAGCTAAATGTATCACACGATGAGCGCCACGAGCGGGACATTTTAGAAATGATCCCGATGACGTGAGAGTCCGACTACAAATAATCACCCGTAATCAAACTAGCTGCAATAAAAAAAGAACCTTATGTGCATCAAGAGATGTAATAAAATGCTGCTTGTTCGTTTCTGTTTGATTCATGGAAAAAAGACACTCTTTGGCGTTGCCATGTGGAACGGCGCGCGTGGTTCAAAGGTTCCGTTTTCGCCGAACTGCGCTTCGCCCGGCGCCCTGCTTCGCTGACGCGGTCGCGTCTCAGTGGTAGTTTCGGTATCGCGTACTGCCGAGTGTGTTTCGCGCGCTCGTGAAAGTCGCTCTGACAGAAAGTTCGACAAAATGCCGCATGCATGTGATGTTGCCGGATGCCCGAATGGTGCACGCCGCCGCGCAGTAAAGGCGGGCAACGTTGGGCACGGAAACAGTGACGTGAGAAAGACCGCTTTCAGGCGGGTGATTTGAAGTGCGCTAACGCGATGCGGAGCACTAAAACGTGATTTGATTTCAAAATAAGCACTCGTTGGTACAAAAGTAGCACTACGAGCTTTCTGGACCGCTATTTCAACAATCAACGTCGACTTCATATTTGCCTTTAGTGTCCCTTTATCGCCCACTCGCATCGCACAGCAAACGGGCCTCTAGAATTTCGCCTCCATCGAAATGCGACCGCCGCGGCTGGAATCGAACCCGCGACCTCAGAGTCGGCAGCCAAGCACCGTATACCGCTACACCACCGCGGCGGACGGTCGTAAGAAATGATTCGGTGAATAAATGCAGGATCACGTACATCTGCGGGCTCCAACCGTGTCGGTAGCCATGGTTCAGCAGGCGGTCTCTAAACGGAGGCTCAAGTACCGTGACCCGTTCCCGCCAAAGCACGCCGCGCTGAAATGGCGAAGCAGCGACTGGAGATGGTTGCGCTGCCTCCTTCTTGGAATTCCGGCAACAAAAAAAACCCCGCCTGGCTTGTACCGGGAAAACGGCCTCTCGAACGTAGCTCGCCGGGCACCTGGCTGCGACGAAAAAGAGGCGCGCGAGGCGGCTAGCTCATGGCCGATCGGAGGCTTCCTTTTTCTTTACCAGCGTGTGCCGATAGCTAACTGGTGGTAACAACGTATATACTGTATAGTGCAATGATCGACTCGTCACTATGCAAATCACACGCGCACGCGGGTTTCGCTGCTTGTTTGCGTCATCCCAGGTTGTGAAATGTACAGGCGCTAGCTTGTCTGAGAAAGAAACACGTCCGCGAGTGGAGTTTAAGCAACAGGGGGGTAGCGGGGGGGGGGGGGGGGGTGCTTGAATTCCCCCCCCCCCCGGACATACATGAAGTATGGTTGAACCCCCCCCCCCCCCCCCCTCAAAAAAAATTTCTGGCTACGACCCTGTAAAGCTAACTTTGGGCCAGGGTGCAGGACAGATGCAAACAATATTTCTTCTATATGCAGCGTTGGTCTACACGGCCCTTTGCAGGACTCCCCTACACAATACCAATCGGCGAACACAGAGTACAAAACTTGGTACAGAAGGACGGGAAAAGTTAGGGATCGCCATTGCTTGAACGCTCTATATCTTTTCTCTAGGGTATACGTCTGATCGCATACAGTGTAACGCCATTTCTTGTCCGAACCCCAGCGGCATATTCTAACCAGTTTTGGTTCGACATCCTGCTTTGGACCCCTTGTACCAAACCTTAGACCAATACTATTTCATACCAGCCAAGTCTCCCGGATTACCCGGGAGACTACCGGATTTTGAACGCTTCTCCCGGTTGTACGGGTCATAGGTAAATCTCCTGGAAATCCAGTTTTGCCCCGCGCGTCCAGTGCTTTGTCTGGCCACAAGAGCTAAGTTATCTGGCCACGTAGTAGAAAGGATTCTTCTTCTTTTTTTAACGATGGTAGAAAGGTTCAACTCAGTTTCACTGCGCATGAAGTAGTTGTGCACTTTGCGCCGCAGTCCAGCACTTAAAAGGGTAGCCGTTACCGATGTCTGTCGAGATAGCGCGTTCGCCAGCGCTCGCGACCGTCCCCGTCTCAACGGTATAACTGGTAAGCAAGCGACGACAGGCCTCGCACGCGGAGCGATGTTATCGCATGTGCCCTTCACGCGACGGTGACGGCCGGGTCGTTTCATCTCTGCTTCAACTGCATTTGTCCCTAGCGCTATGCGCGCTTTCACTCGCACGTGAAACAGACGATGCGTAAGCGATGTGCAGCGGCGACCGCAAAACCCCGCTGACAGTGTTATATAAATGCTATCGCAGTACCCCCTCCCCCGCGGTCGGCATACTTTATACCCCCCCCCTGTTGAGTAGATCTCTCGGGTTCCGTTCCTCGAAACTTGGCAGGTATGCTATTTTTTTTTTCGGTTCAAACTCACGCACATGCCGGAAATATCAGTTCATTGGACACCGTGCTTCTAGCAGCTTCTGCTCGTTAGCAGCCTGGTTTCAACTTTTAACTTTAGCGGACCAGAGTAGCATATACAGCAACTCTACAGCAGACAACAAAACTGTAGTTGCCAAGGGAAACTTCCGGTGCAGGAAAACTACTTCCGGTTTCCGGTGTATCGTAAACAAGCCGGTTCTGCGCACCGCGGTGTTCAGACCGCGGATTTTCATAGTTTCGTTATTTGACTGTTTAAACGTCACGCCCGCGTAAACGCTGCAAGTCACGCAATTATAGCCTATCTTTTAGACTTCACGGCGCCAACCACAATGACGCAGAGGATGGTGCGGCGGTTAACGCACGTTCGCAGCATCGCGAGCACGGTGTTAGAAAATTTGCAGTGGCTTAGCTCGGCTATGCCAGGATATACATAGCGTTAGCAAAGGTTCAGCTGATTATTCTTAGCTTTCCAGATTGTCTAGGATTATTAGCCTTCTTCTCTCCATTCTTCGTACGCTGAACCGCTAATTGCCAGGCAACTACTTCGGGATTCGATGAGATAAGCTTCTCGGCTCTTCTGCGCCGTTGAGCAGCATTTGCGCTCTCCTTATCCATGGCGTTACCCAGGGGCGTAGCCAGAAATTTTTTTCGGGGGGGGGTTCAACCATACTTTATGTATGTTCGTGCGTGCGTTTGTATGTGTGCGTGCCTATATACGCAAGCAAAATTGAAAAATTTCGGGGGGGGTTTGAACCCCCCCAACCCCCCCCCCCCCCCCTTGGCTACGCCCCTGGCGTTACCCACCTGCAAACGCCAGTCAGAGGCGCTATCAAGCGGCTCCAGCACAGTGTCAGACGGCGACTGCACAGCGAAGGCGAATAGCTGCGCGCGCGCTGGCGCCAATACATCTGCCAAGGCTACGACGTCACTCTGGAAAGCGCAGACCGGCATAGGTCGGCAAACTCACTCATGAGTCGACTCACTCAGACTCACTCAGACTCACATCGAGACGTCAGTCTGAGTCTGAGTGAGTCCGAGCGAGTAATGTTTTTGTGAGTCTGAGTCCGAGTGAGTTCGGTTGGGAAAAATTATAGTGAGTCTGAGTCCGAGTGAGTCCGCTTGAGGAAAATTTTTGTGAGTGTGAGTCCGAGTGATCTCTAAGGGCAAGATATATTTCATGAGTGAGTCTGAGTGAGCTCCACATTTTTTGCCGACCTATGGTCCTATCACCTCAACTTCAGCATTACTATCAGCCTTATGTCGACTTAAGTTTATACTCACGTCTACTCACACATACCTACACGCGCTACCGTTAATACGTCAGCTCGCTATTTATTGATCAGAGGCGTGAGTTGCGCGGGGAGAGGGTGAGGAGGTGCCTTAACGTCCCCCCACAAATTCTTTCACGGGAAGCTATTGATAAAAGTTTCTCGTGTGAGTCATCTCTTTTAATAAAAATGTCCTTACTGAATCACAACCTCTGCTAACTCGTATTTGAAGGTACGAGATCAAAATGTGCAAGGTAGAGCACCGATTATGCGAGATATTGGCTTTAAAGAGCATTGACACTACTGTAGAAAAAGCTAATTATAGGCGAACGGACTCATGAGTCGACTCACTCAGAATCACTCAGACTCAGATTGAGCGGTGAGTCTGAGTCTGAGTGAGCCCGAGTGAAATATATTTTGGTGAGTCTGAGTCCGAGTGAGTCCGGTTGAGAAAAATTATAGTGAGTGTGAGTCCGAGTGAGTCCAGTTGATGAAACGTTTGGTGAGTCTGAGTCCGAGTGAGCCCTATGGGCGAGATATATTTCGTGAGTGAGTCTGAGTGAGCTCCCCATTTTTTGCCGACCTATGCAGACCGGCGGCTGTGGCGGAGTCTGCGCGCGCGCCGGCGCCAGCGGCGCCAATTTGTCTGCCGCGGCTACGACGCCACTCCTCCTGAACCCGCAGACAAGCAGCGGCGAGCCGCGCGTGGCGGTGTCGGAGAGAGCGTGAGATGCCAGCTCCGGTGACCCAGCTGTGTGACATCACTGATCCTCGCGCATGCGCAGCACGGCTCATGAGGATCCACGCGAAATCGGCTCCGCCTAGGCAAGTGTAGCTAACGCTACAATAGATTAGGTGTAACGACGCCCCGCCTCCGCCACGGAACCTCCCCGCCGAACACGGAGACGCGCTTCCCTCTATTCCGACAGGCTGCGCTGGGTGTAACACCGGGCCGTGCCCCGGGTGTCACTGGAACAGGGTAAGTACTGCATTCGTTTTACAGCGAAGGTTGTTATGAGATCACAACAACGGTCGCCTCAAGTTGGCGCCGTAGTTGTCCGCCGCCGCCGGTGTCCGTAACCGCTATCGCGCGAAATAAGAAAAAATATCCTGGTTGGAACGGGGTTCGAGCCTGGGCCCTCTGCGCCCTCTGTGTGGAAGCCCAGTTTTCTACCACAGAGCTATGCCGGTGCTTGAAACTCCCTTGCAAAAAGACCGTATACAGGCGTCATGTCGGGAAGGAACCACAATAACATATGTAATATAGTGTAGTAGAAGAGTAAAATAACAACCAGGCGTCACACAACACGAATTCCGTAACAAGGCGTCACACAATGCGAACTGCGCAACGAGTGGGTTTTTGAATGCTTCCAACCCATTACAAAGGGCTCTGCCATAATTCTTCACCGTCATCAGGCACAGCGTCAACAAAGTGCACACAACGACTTGGTGTTTAGCGGGTACTACGGTTCTCCACAGAATGACGAAGAATGGCATAGTGGCTGCTTCCCTATTTCACAAAAAATATGATGATCTTATAACGTAGTGGGTTCCTCGCAAGTGCACTTGTATTGGTTGCCAAGGAAGTCCATAAGGCTTCCATGATCCAAAGTCTCAATAAAGCTAGTTCTTTCCCCCTCTCTCTCTCTTTCTCACGTTAACGTAATGAAATAGCGACCGGGCGTCACACAATGCGAAATACGTAACTAGTGGGTCGCTTAAAGCTTTCAACCCATTACAAAGGGCTCAGCAATAATTCTTCATCGCCATCAGCCGTCGCATCAACAAAGTGCACATAATGCCTTACAGATATATGTAGCTGATGCCTCGCTTCTTCGCAGAATGACGAATAATGGCGTAGTGGGTGCTTCCCAACTTCACAAAAATTATGATTTATGGCGTAGTGCAGGGGCGTAGCCAAAGGGGAGGGGGGGGGGGTGTTCGGGAGGTTCAACCCTCCCTCCCCCCCCCGAAAATTTTCAGTTTTGCTTGCGTATATATAGACGCACACATACAAACGGACGCACGAACACACATAAATTATGGTTGAACCCCCCCCCCCCCCCCCGAAAAAGATTTCTGGCTACGCCCCTGGCGTAGTGGGTACCTTGCTAGTGTACTTGCATTAGTAGCCCCGAGAGAGTTTACAACGGGCTCTAGAAATGCCGCTCTGAGTGGGTAGATGCCAATCATCCCAGGAGCATCATCATCATCATCAAATGCCGCTCTTCCAGCTTTCGCTGTGACTGTGCTGCGCTTCCGCGCAGGCCTAGCGTTTTTTGAATATAGCTTGCTGTTTCATAGAAATAGAAATGTAATATGTTTATTAGACTTCTGTAAAAGCGTAGCCAACACTTTAACCACAGACGTTAACCCGACATGGCGCCTGTATCCTAGGAGTAGCGTTAATTGCTGTGTTATAAAATTAGATAGTCAGCACCACAACCACCATTCACGTTGCACCGACATTACGCCTGCATATGGTGTTTTTCCAAAGCCGTTTCTAGACCTGGCGTGGCTCTGTGGTAGAATAACTGACTGCCACGCAGAATGCTTGGGTTCGATTCCTGCTGGGGTCGTAATTTTCATTCTTCGCATTCGTCGGGTCAATGCTGCCGATGTCGGTTTTTCTTGACGGTCTCGCATTTAAATTACCAATGTCTGTTCTCGCCGTTCCTGGGTAGATATAAACTGTCAATCACCTGTGGCGCACACCCGTACGCTGCGGCCCGTGGGAAACGGGTCACGTGTCTGGACGAAAGGGTCTGACGACGTACGCGACAGGATTTTCACGTTATTCATGTCATGACCAGAAAGTCATATTCGTCGAACCCTCTTGCCCTCGCATGCCAATTTTGGTCTACACCAAGTTAAGGAGGCGATCACGGGAGCACCCAGACATAGCTAGGCGGCTAGATAGATAGACAAGTAGATATAACCGCTCAAAGTGCCTAGGGTTAACTAAGAAATGCTTCGCATTTAATATTGCCGGGCAGCTCTCATTATGTTTGGCGTAAAATTGACGCCTTTGGGCTCACAGATAACCATCAGCGCGCCGTGGAAACTGACTGCTACATTTCCACTGCAATCACAGTCCATTAGGCTCACTTTTGATCGTTGATTTTTTAACGTGCGTGCTGTTGTTGCTCGTACTCACGCCTTTTGCAACGCAACATGCACCGAGCTGCGAATTCTTTTTGAACGTTGGCACGTTTTTTTTACACCTTTTTGAACGTTGGAACGTTTTTTTATATATATATATAACCAGATATGTGTGGCACACCTGTTTCGACACTAAAGTGAAACAATGAATCGATTTATATTGATAAATAAGTGTACAGTAGACTCCTGTTAAACGAAAGATGAAGGGACCAGGAAAATATGTTTCATTTAACAGGAGTTTCGTTTACTGAGAGATGAAAAGGGGTGCAGAATTCAAGCACAAAACCAATCATGTTAGAGGCAGTTGTTCCATTTAAGCAGCAATTTCATTTAAGAGATTTTCGTTTATTGAGGGTCTACTGTACTCTAATAACTCTAATGTCGTTAATTTCACCACCACAAGTTTATTAATAGAAGCGAAAAGCAGGTGTTCCACCACAAAGCCATGCTCGTGCTCGAAGTTGCTTAGGAAAAACATAATACAGTCGAACCCGTTTATAACGAACTCGAAAGTGCCGCGAAAACTGGTCGTTATATCAGTAGTTCGTTGTAAATGGACTCGCCCTCAAAAACATGCATTTTAGCGACCAAGCCGCTTTTTTTTTTTCGGCGCATTTTTATTGAAAAGTGCTAACAACTCCTCCGGTAATAAGTTAGGCCTTTTCGCGTCGTGAAGCGAGGCCCGCTGCGTGCACGAGTGAATTAAACTGCCTTTGCAGTGAACCGCGGTACCGCTATACTTGGAGCCGATCATCCCTGGCTAGTTGCGTGCAGCGCGTCGCCTACTCGGCTCACGTCATCACTGCCGGGCCGCTTGCATTTGTACGCGCACGACAGGCGCGGCGCACTTGGGTTGCCGCCTAATAAAACATGCTGTATACACTCGCTGTAAGTGCATCAACGTTTCTCGGTGCTCGTGTCACTCAACACCAGCGTGCTAGTTTCGTTTACTCGAAGCGACGCACACTTTATCTCGCACGGCGCGGCGGCGGCAAACTTTCGAACGGCAATGGCATCGCGCGCTTGTACTGCTTGTACCGCCGTCACCCCGAACAGTTTACGCCACACGTGCAGCCGAGCCGATAGCTGCAGATGACTGTGATAAGGTTGTCGGCGATAAGCCACAATGGCACATTCATCGCCGGCCGCCACATCGCCTTCGCTCTCTTCTGACGCTTATCCGTGAAGGAATCGCCACAATCGCGTGGAAGTCGTAATCATTGATCGGCCGGTCCCTGCCGTTACCAAAAAGATTAAAGACGTTTTGCGGTACATTGTGACATAGACGCAGTGAACATTTAAGCGCTGAAAAGTTATCGCGGTCATAGCTTATTGCATTTTATGGCTTCTTGCGTTCCAAGGCATAGGTTCATCGTAGGCAGTCATAGCTGCAGAGAACGGCGCCAGGAAAGGTTGCCATGCGAAAGCTGACTGCAAGGCTTCATGCTGCCTACTATTTCTTTCTTTTTTTTTTTTATTCCCCACTGCCATTCTGCCACTGAAGAAACGACTGGAAAACGAGCAACCTCGCTCGTAGCGTCCGAAAGCAGCGCGTGCGGTGCTCGCCGATCTCGGGTATCTTCGTCCCGAGTAAACTGGACCGGGCACGCGCGAGCGCGCGCCTCTCATGCTTTAGAAGGCCTACTTTAACTCTTTTTTTGCTTCGTATACGCCATATTTTTACCGCGACCGTGTCTGAAGTGTTCGTTGTAAAAGTAGGAGGCTTTGAAAAATGTTCGCTATATGTGGACGCAACTTCAATGGGTAGCATAGGAAAATCGTAAGTGCACCGAAATATGGTCGTTATAACCGATAGATCGTTATATCTGGGATCGTTATAAGTGGGTTCGACTGTATATGAATGTTAAGTAGTGCGAGGATAATCATTAACACATATTGTAATATTGTGTGACAGAAGTGTAGAATTTCACCACGCGTCAAAACTTGAGTTCCTCAATGAGTGAGCATGGTTTAAAGTTCTACCTATTACAAAGCGCTCAGGCATAATTAACCATCATCATCAGTAACAGCATCAACAAAGTGGCCAGATGCGCAGGCGCGCATATTGCCTTACAGACGCGTAGTGGGCATTCTAGGATACGCTCTAACCTCGATATAACGAATTATTGGTTGTAACGAAGTAAATGAGAAATAGTATTGTCAGATACAGTGTTAAAAATAAATGTTTATAACGAATTTTCGGATATAACAAACTTATTTTCGTGGCGGGTGTGACTCCGTTATAACGATGGTTTGAGTGTAGCTTGAAAGGCCCTACGTCACGTGCACAGACGTTCCTTTCTTGCGGCATGGCCGAGCTGTCCACCGAGAAGCGAAGCCTGGCTAGCTATTATTGAGAAGGCTATGCGAACGGGGCCGGATTACGCTATCGCGGTCTACTCTTGAAGGCAAAGCTCGAGAGTCCACCAAATTTTTCTGTTATGGGTGACACATATATCATGTTAGTGAAAAAGAACTTAGGGATTACGCACGCATTTTAATTTAGAATGTCTACCAACCCATGTGCCAAGTTTCTCCTTCTTTCTCCCTTTTTCTGGTCAGTTTTAGGGATATAGCTGTTGTTAAACCGCAGTGCTTTTTAAAACTGGTGTTGTGACTGAACATGCAGAAAATGAAGTCATTTTGTTCTCTCCCTTTGGCTAGTTCATTTCAGGTTTGTGTGCAATTCTCACTTCTGTGTTTTTCACTCAAATTAGGGCTTCCTGGAGGTGCTAGTCTTACTATTAGCTGACCAATATCTGCTGTGTACTTTTTTAGAAGAGTCACTCATCCAATTTCAATGAATGTTTGAGATTTCTTTCCCCATACACATATGAAAAGAGTACCTCGAGGAACTGGAGGTTTGAATTTTTTTTTATTTATGATAACATATCTACTTATGATCCATGATGGAAAATCCAAGTGACCACAGAGAAAATAAATTTAGGATACTAAACATGAGTTGCATTTGCAACTTTCCTTTTGTGATGAACCTCTTCGTGATGTCGGTGGGTTATCGCATTTCACATCTCTCAATGTTATAACATTTGTTAATAAATTAACCATCAATCAGAAAGTTGCAACATTGAAAGTTTAATTTGCAGTACATGTGGAGGGCATCTCATCCCAAATGTTCTGTAGAAGTGTCAAATACAAGGGGTCGATTGTGTGAGACGTCCGTTTATTTTCTAAGTGCCATGATTTCCATGCATTCACCCCTTTCAATGTCATGTTTTGCATTTAGTGCTTCTCAAATTTTACACAAAGATCATATTTTATTCTGGAATATTCAAAACAACTCTTCCACAATTACTTTTCTAGTTTTTAAGGAAGCGTGCCAGGTTGCCTTCTTCTATGGGAATGGGTGCTGCTGCCAAGGCAGCAGTGTCACGAATTTGTCTTGTATCCTGTTCACACTTGCACCAAGCGGTTATCTCGCAAGCAGGAAAAGTCGTTGACCTAAGTTTGCCCTTGCCTCATCATCTACAATTATCCTTGAACGGTTGCTTTATAGAGATGTAGACAGCTGGCTCCACAAATATGTGTTAGTGTGGCTTTGGCAAAGGCTAGCTTTCCCAAAGAAGAACACAATAGATCTTCCTCTTCAACATCACACAAGTAGCAGTGCTAAGCATTGTACATGATCTATACCATAATATGCAATCTTTTTACAAATTTTCATTGCAAGCAATGCGGCTGTGAGAACCCCCAAAATTCTTTTTCTACATTTTGAGAAAACAATACGACATCACATGCCGTCCATGTATATATTACAAGCGGATTGGTAAAGATTAGGGGTGTGCGAATATTCGAAATTTCGAATATTTTTCGAATAGTGTTTGCTATTCGATTCGATTCGCACTGGAATTTTACTATTCGAACTATTCGAACTTCCCAAAAACAAATACAGTCAACGTCCGATTGAAAGTGACCCCTTCAGATTTTCAATATGCTTCACCTCATTACACCCTCATATTGCGGCAAAGCTGCCTTTCAAGCTCCGTTACGGTCGAACATTGCCAAGACGCAGTCAACGTCCAGTCGGAAGTGGTCCCTAGATTTTCAATATGCTTCACCTCATCACACCCCGGTATTGCGGCAAAGCTGCCTTTCAAGCTCCGTTACGGTCGAACTTTGCCAAGACGCATCTGACCAGACAGAGGAATTGGGAATAACTGCATGCTGCAGCAAGCTGTTCAAATCTGTCATAAGACAGACATTATTTTTTCTCATTGGTGCTGCACCTAGCTGCCCAATTACCTTAGGAGCACGTCCAGTGGGAAGTGGTCCCTAGATTTTTAATATGCTTTACCTCATCACACCCCGATATTGCGGCAAAGCTGCCTTTCATGCTCCGTTACGGTCGAACTTTGCCAAGAGACAGTCAACGTCCGATTGGAAGTGGTCCCTAGATTTTCAATATGCTTCACCTCATCACACCCCGGTATTGCGGCAAAGCTGCCTTTCAAGCTCTGCTACGGTCGCAAATGTACTAACTCAAGAAAACGCTGGTACCAACATGGAGATGAAAGATGTGGCAGAGGTGGGGGCTCAATTAATGCTGTTTTGGACCTGAAATTTGGGCAGGAAGTCCGAAAAATCGGAAGCCGAAGCTTTTTAGCATCCAAAATTTCAGATGTTCTTATATATCGACGTCTACGAGGCCGATTTGGTGGCACTTTGGTGGCACCGAATCATGTACATAAATAGAATTTGGCCTCTACATTGCCTAATTCTTGATAAGGCAACTATGCAACATCACCCCACCAGTGCTTCTTCAACCTAGCAAAAAGAAACACTTTCATGTTGCTATCTCATAAGAATATGCTTAGGAATCCTCTCTAACTTTTTTTCTGCAATTTCGCTTCGAAGTATTCGAAAAATATTCGATTCGATTCGCACTCACACTTCAATATTCGAATTCGCTTCGCACCCAAAATTTTGCTATTCGCACAGCTCTAGTAAAGATCGTCTGGCACAAGCTTTGTTAGTACACCTGCTGGGATGCATTTGTTAGAGAAGCAACACATTACTTCTACAATGGACTGCATTTGGCATGTATGTAATTAACAAGCTTTCCAGATATCGACTCATAGAAGGGTTCTTCTGGGAGCAATATTTCTACCGTGTAATTAAAGCAGTCGGGGATGAGCTTGCCTGTAATGTCAAAACATGTCTGAGCAAATGTTCGGTACAAGTCTCTCAAGAGTGACACTAGCCCTAGGATTTCTTATTAGCGAGTATGGTATTGCTGGTAGTCTTCAATTTCATTATTAGATCGTGCGTGCTAGAGGGAACAATTACTATCAACTTCCTTAGGTAATTTATCAGAATAGGCCAAATTAGGGTACATGCTCCATGCGATCTCTTTAAACAGTATGCATGCTTATTTTTACCAACGTGCCAAGCATCATACCAATGCGGCATGTTTGGCTTGTGCTTGCGGAAGTATTGGATGACACCAGGATGTTGATCTGGGAAAACATTGATGTTTAGTAAGTCCCTTGGACCTCCTATCATAGGCAAACACAGTGCTTTCTACAAGACGGATAAAACTATGTTGCAGCCTCCTCCCCTTGCATCCAACATTCCTTCTTCAAACATGCATCTTTAAGAATGATTTCTCATAAAGACATATATATTTTAACTTCATGTTTCTTAGATTTACTCAGCAAATTTTGCATAAACATATGGTACCTGTTGTTAGCGAGCATACGTTGATGCCTAGTTCCTCCATAGCAGTCAGGCACTTTGAAAGTCCTTGCTTCTCCATAGAGACACTGTTGGGGACTTCAGGTGACTGTGAACAAAAGTGTAGCAAGTGGTTTCATTAGCATTTGAACGATATACTAATAGTGCTGTAAGTTTACCTCTCCGACTTGCACCTGCTCAATGTGTAAAATGCAGCCATTCTGCATGGCAAGCACACTGCACGTGAGATACTTGGCGCCGTAGCCTGGAGAGTCACATCGCCCATCACCTGCCAGGTCAACTTGCAAGTCAGCAAGTGCATTCACCCTGACAGCTTGTTTCTTGAGGAAGAGCTGGAAAGACAGGTTGCGTAATGCACAGCTTCTTTTTGTATTTCACAGTGTAATAGCAAGTATGTTTCATGCCGACATGTTCCTGAGTATTCCACCAGTGCTACATTTTTTGCCATCGTAGCAATTCATCAACTCAAGCTCGATTCAGTCATGAGTATTTGCATTACACAGTAAGATAAAGAAGGCAGTACGCTAAAACTGTTTTTAAAACGAGAATGGTTTCCCAGATGACTTGTTTCTAAATTTAAATTTTACCGTGCACAAATATGAAGCTTCTCTTTCGCATTGCAACCATAAAGTCAGACGGGCTCATTTGTACAAGTTATATACAAAATAATTTTGTTCTTTGAATTTAGATAACACTGAATTAGATATACAGAAGGAACCAATCGCTTTGCTCTGCAATGAGTAAATTTACCACAAAATTGTTTTGGATGATCACATTCGCTATTAATGCAAGACCAGTATAGCATTTCTGTTTACACTGCCAATTATGCGCATAAATCTTGCTCCGGTTATATTCAGATGTTGATGAAGTAGTTAACCTGTTTTACTGCAGGGAGCAAGTAGGCCCTCTGGTAGTTGTCAAAAGGTGCGCTCCGTGATGGTCTGTACACCAATGGAATTGAGGCACCGGATCGTTGCAGCCGCCACACAGCCCGAGCAGAGCATGCTAGCAGCCAGGAGAAGGTTGCCAGCTCCGCTACCTTGGACAAGTGGCTGGCTTCTCCACTGAAGCTTGTGCTGTTGCTCAGCACGCTCCCTCTACGGCGACCAGAGTTCCCACTACGCTGAAGTTCAAGTTGCCTACTGCTTGGCCACAGACTGAGCAGTTGGCGAAGCAGTTCTCGGAGGGAGCTCTCGAACACAATGAACTTTCAGTTCGGCATGAAGAGGCCCTTCCACCCTCGTTGGAACTCCAACGCTCTCGGCTTGATGGGTACTGCGTATGAATGGCCCCACAAAACGTGTTAGTGCTTGTGTGTTCATCTGGCTACTCAGTATTGGATAATGCATGATTGCGCACGTCACACGGCTTGGTTGGTAAGGTTAGGCTAGGTTAGGTTTTTACTGATGAACGATTACGCTTTTGTTGTCTGTTGCAAGCGTTGTGCTGCTAAGCACGTGGGTGAAGGAAAAGTTAAGGAGGGAGCATTGCACAATGCGACAGAAAGGAAGAACATACAAAAAGCAGCGGACCAGGCACGCACACGCCAAGCTTCCTTTAACCCCTATTTCCCTAATAGGGGAAAGCCTCCTAATTTTTTTCTACATGAAAGTGTTTTATGCCGGGGTCCACTAAGAGTTCAGTGACGTATTTCCGTCACGGATATGACGTTGATGAAATGAACGCTCACGAATGAGAAAGAAAAAACTACTATAAGAAAAAGTTCTGCCACCAGGAATTGAACTGACCTCTCAGTCCGCAAAGATAAGCGCCCGGCGCAATACCGACTTAGCCACTGAGGCAGATGCGCGACACTTTACAAACGCGCCTTATATCTCTCACACAGTGCTCTCTGTTAGCGGGGACGCGGTGGTGCCGCCATCTGTGAGCAGTGAAGAGAAGTATATTGCGGCATGACACTTACTAGTGCCAATAGAGAACGATTCGGCAACGACGCTGTTAAAGCGTGGCCTCCGAGAAACGTACCGGTGCACACGCTCGGAGGCCATAGTTAAAGCGCCTCGATACCAGCGAAAAACACCGACTGCGTTAGCATCGGGGAGTAGCCCTACACGCAGTTACAAACTTTGCCTTTCGCTTCATGGCTAGCAAAAACGCATCTTTGTCGGAGTAGTGCAGCTTCCACATGCACCAACGGTGTTTCTCCGCCGCCGACTGCTTCCAGTGTGATAGCACCGACTGATAAAACTGCAGCAATAAGCGCTGCAGAAAGGTAGCGATGCCAACGGGCGAATGTCCTGCCTCGGTGGAGTGAGACAGAAGCCAGCGAGACATGGACCGCCTGCGCACGTTCGTGGCTCAAGCGATGAACCTCTGCCTCCAGTGTTGCTGAAGAGCTGTGTGGTAGTGTATGCATGAGCACAGGTGTAGGTTCCTATTTCTCAGGAGCGCGCATTGTGCCGTTTCTCTCCTTGATTGACGATGCTTCGCAGAAGTGCATATCGAGTATCAGTGCTTATTATGTGCTTGTTGACGTCATCATTGTGCGGGATTCACAACACGCTGTGTCCAGGTGTATGTTAATAGCTTCAGCTACCACAACGGCTAAATTGTGATTATGGGCGTTAGTCGTCGCGATGAAGCTGTGCCACTAGGCGTCAACATGGATGCATCCACATCAAACGGGGCTATAGCTGCCAAACACGAATAGACATTGTACAAGCTCTCATATATCACTACACAATAAGCACTACTTCTGTGAAGACACATTTCACTTTCGTGTTATACCGATTCCTATGACGGAGGGATCAGCCATGCTTCTTTTTTTACTGACACGATAAAAATTGTTTTTCTTTTAGTGTCCTTTAACGCCATGGATCACCCCTGCTGCATTTCACCTTGCAACAAATCTAGTGATTAGTGCTACTGCAAGGCAACCTGCGAGAGGAGTTGCTGCAGTGCATCAGTAGAGTGAGCACTAGGATATCAAATAAGTGCCAGGATCCACACATCTGCAGCCACAACTTGACCTCCAGAGATACCGCTACAATTCCCATGTCTATTTTTATTGCTTATGGGTCTTGAATACCTTAAATTTGTCCGAATACCTCTTGGTGTTTGCTGATTATCAGTGCACTGGAGAAAATTCGAGTGGCCGATATAGGTACACTCAAACCTCATTATAACAAAGTCACATCTGCCATGAAAATAACTTCGTTATATCCAAAAATTCGTTATAAATGTTTATTTGTAACACTGTATCTATGACAACACTATTCTTCATTTACTTCGTTATAACCTATAATTCGTTATATTGAGGTTTGAGTGTAGTATCTTTGCAGCATAGCTAGGGCTCAACTATAATGTTTACAATATGCTACAGCCCAACCATGCGCTAGCGACAGTTGTGTACTCTATGAGTTTAGGAGAAAAAGCAGTGCTAGAAAGCCCGTAGCCCTTAGCAGCCTTGATACAAGGTGCGTACTTTAATTCATGGTGCTAATGATTACATTATGCTATAGCACAAATGCTAATGCAGTTTTAATAAACCATTGCAGGGACCCTTTAAGTGCATCTCTCCACAACCAGCTTAGAAAAAGTAATCAGTGTACTCCATTCTAATATTGGCAGGAAATGCTGCAGAGGTATGCTATCGCAACTCTCACTCCATGAGCTTAGTATAGAATTGATTGGCAATGTCTTATATGGAATAACTTTATATATTAGCACAGTAATAATGTGTAAATAGTGTCACATGAAATCATTTTACTCTTTGTTTTGTGTCCACTATGCAACTGCTTTGGTAGCTGGCAGCCCATTGTGGTCACTGCGCAGAATGCATTGTGGATGCTGCACAGAACACAAATGTGTCAGTGTATCCCTTGTTATTTGGTCCACATCTGAAAACCTGTGCAATATGTGTTTGTAATAGAGGAAAGCATTCATCATGAACCTCCCTGTGAAATCTTGTGCAATGTCATACTGCTTTCTGCCAAGCCTCCCTAGGGCTCAATTCCAGCCAGGCATAGCTTTTAGCATAATTGCTGTGCTAGTCTTGCAGCTGGGCCTAAGCGTACTCACTGTAGGGGAATGCGGCTTCCTATGCTCTTCGTTATCTTGCTAGAGATTGTGGCAACACGTCAGAGCATTGCTGTGTCATAGTGCATCACGATTGCAAATGGGCACTAACAGTGATCAATGCTGCTGTCATGAAACTCCTCTCCTCTAGCTAATTTCAATAAAAAGGCTCTGTAAATGCTGCTTATACAAGCTCTCATGTGCTTCATTATAAAAGCTGCAGCTCTGCCTCTAATGCATGAAAGTGTCTCAGCAGGCTTCCCAGAGGAACACAATTGTATTGTTTGGAAACAGACAGGTAGGAAAAAATGAGCATGCGCTGAAGAATGGAGCATTATGTGTTCTGGCAAAGATACATAAGCTGTCATAAACTACTCTGAGGTAAATTGTTTAAGGGAACTAAGGGCCTCAATTTTCTTTGTAACAAACATGAAAAGTGCGGACAAAATGCCAGAGAATAACAACCTCAAGTGACGGTTTCAGTATGTCTGAGTAGTCTGTCAATCTACACGCTCGTTACATGTTAAAGATCACTCACCACTAGGCATCTGAAATTGTAAAAGAGTCAAATTTTGTTGTTTGTCCACCATAGACTAATGCATGTAATACCTGCAGAAACTCTCGCTGAATGATGGTTAGTAGGTGACGTCAACTTCAGCAGCTGGTTTCTCTTTATCAGCAGTGAAGGAGTCATCCGTTGGGACAGGTGTCGAACCACGAAGAGGCCTGAAATCTGCAGGGAGCCGTGGCACTGCGGCAACATCTGCAGCTGCTACCGGTGCTTCATGCGATGCAGCACTTCACTCCGTCTGGGTCTTGGCAGAAACCAGTATCTTCAGGCCCACCTGCGTAGCTGGGATGGTAATGATATACACAAATAAGCAAAACTTCCTGGATTGGCGTCATGCCCAATTGTTCATCAATAACATGCATTATTTCCTGCTAGCCTTTTTTTTTTTTTTACTGCTTACATGTGAATCCTGGCATTGAACTACTGTACATTTTGAGCTTCATAAGTACATTCTTTTTGAATTGTTTGGTCAACTTACCAACGGACTGGCATTTCACTGTTGTCCGAGTTGCCACTGTTCTTGTGCCTGCCTTGCGCACGGTTTTCTGTGTGCTTTTCTGGATATGAGGCGATAAGAATAAACATAGTACCATGTTACACCAGCATTTTCTCCGAACTGTATATTTTATACATCACACTGTATCTTCCTGGCCATGTGGTATTAAAATCACTTCATGCAAAGTAACTCGTGGTTGTTTTAAACAACTACCTGCTTAGGGATATTAAAGAGCTTCTGGTGTTTATGATAACTTTCCTGGTGCCACGTTATGTTTCAAAGAACACAAAATATTTTCTCACATCTGAGGTGAAAGCCGTAGAAGTTGAAGTGCCTTCTCCTGGATCAGCTTGTTGGACAGTGTGTGGCTGCGTAAGAAAGATATTACTGAATTATTTTCCATAATATGTATCAATGCTATACAATATTTTTACACTCTCATGTTAACTTTTTTGCAGTGCCAATGTACACAAACAGAGCAGGACTAACCTGGCTGGCAGAAGGTTCCAAGACAGTGCCATGCTCTGTGACACTTTTCTGGGGCAGTGTGTGATGCTGAAAAAAAAAAGCAGCGATTTATTTTACCACAAATATAATGGATGACAATGGTTTCGAGTGTTGTCTTTTGCATTCCCATTGGCACATTGTATGCAGAATAATTTCCATATTCCTAGCGTGAATTGTTTTACGTAATAGAAGCATGTTGCAAAGAAATATTGTATCAAATTATTTTGGCGTTTTCAATTTGTTCATATCCCAGATGGAACAAGCGAGTTAACTCTGTGTGGAGTTCTGCTAATCAACATTTTTTTTTTTCTTCGATTAACTACTAAGTTCACCTTGTTAAATGTAAAGCTAACATCTCATTACACTGCTGTGATTTGTTGTCATTATACGGGCAATGGTACTGATGAAATGCGAAATGTTCAAAGCCAGCTTGGGCTGCTCGTGCAACTATGACACGAACGAATGGAGTTTTGCAGTTAAACAATCTGTTAATTAACTAAGAGCCAATGCAGCGTAAGCATCTCTCAGCTTGTTCAATTTCCCACAGGATATGCTAAAAGCAACATGCTGACAATCGCCCCCTTAAGGTGCGATAATCCTCTTAAATGCATTTTCCCCCAGCACCGTCATTGAATCTAACTAACCATCAAACAACTTAGTATTGCAGCTAATGTTGTTTTGTTGATAACACTAAAAACTGCACTCGACACGCTGTCTTTACACACACACACACACTACATACATTTGCACCTATATGGTTTATTTTGGCCAAACTAGTAAAATGATGAGTGTATCCCCCATCGCCAAATAAATAAATGTAGAAGCCTGTGCGCTACCGCAGAAACATAAGCATGACCACACTTTAGACGGCCAGCACTGCGAGCCGATTTTCTAGATTGTAAGACAAGCAATTGGGCCGTATTATATCAACGTCGCCGCACACGAACTGCCACTATTGCAGGGGTTTATTTGAGCTCATTATATACGACACCGCAAGCGCACACTTGAAACGGGGATTTCCAGCTGGCCCTATGACGTAGACACTCCCTTGAAGGGAGTGGATATTCGCCCGGCATCCGGCTGAATTTCGGGAGCGGAACTTGGCCGGCAGTGTCTCCTCATTGGCCGGCTGTAGTGACGTGGTTAATGCCGGCATCCTGTGGCAAAAAGCACTTTGCCGGCACGGGTATTTGCCGAGTTTCATTTCGCGAGCGACCGTTAAGCGAAGAGTGCCGGCATTTAGTGCGGGAACAATTATATGCCGGTAGTTTGACTTACCCACGCCGTCGCCACGTCTGAAAATGCACGCTGTGGCGCCAGCAGTTGTCCGGTTGTGGTTTGACCGGCAGTTTGCTTTCGCGGCCGGCCGAGTATATTGTGTCGGCAGTCGCTACAGCCAATCAGACGAGAATGCTGGCAATTTACTGTTCTCAGATATTGTGCCGCCTGCAGTTGCTGAAGTTACGTCCAGCATGTTTTCAATTCACCCTGTCATTTTTCGCGATTCGTGATGACCTCACCCTCCCCCCCCCCCTTTTTTTTCTTCCTTCTTTCTTTCCTTTTTTTTCTCTCTCTCTCTATCTTGCCTTCCGGTGACGGGCTAGCAGACGCACGCGCGTAAGGGTCTTTCCTTTCTGTCTAGCTTCGCACGCCACCGGAGGGCTCACATTGTTGTGCAAATAAAAATTATTATTATTATTATTATTTTTAATAAGTGCTGGAAATCGCAAGGCGGCGAGGGGCATTCTGTGTATATATAATTATTGCGAAACTGGCCACATTACATTGAAGAGACGGAGTCGTTACAGTTACAATTAACGAGATTACGTGGAATTTTGTGAGTGCCCACGTGCGAACCGCGCACACAGCGCACCATCTGGATCGATTGTGCACTTACTTTTCCACCGGGAAGGAACAAAGACGGCAGTGCGTCGGCTTTGAGGGGATACCTCTTCAGACCGAGGCCGAATCGCTGCATAAACACGCAACTGAGCTCGTAGTCCTCCGGCTTAAAGTGGCGACCGCAAACGCGTATGTCCTGCCGTCGATCCGATGCAGGGAGTCCTATGCGCTGCAGCCACTCGGCGCGCCTGCTGCCGTCCAAAGGCACACGGTGTCGTACTTTCACTTGTCGCCAATCGCTGGACTTGCAGTCCACAACGCAGCAAGGGCGACTCATGGTGTCATACAAAAAACTCGCGATACACACTGGTTGCGCAGCTCACGTCAACACTAGAGTGTACGATCTAGGTCACTATATCAACACGGAGCGTTGCCAAAAAATAGAGGAGGCACTGGGTATCACATGCAGACGAGGAGTTCGCTGTGCGCCAGAAGTCCTGAAGTATACAGTTGTAAATCCGCCTTTTTCAGAGATTGCCACAGCGCATGCACCCTTTCCCTGGCGGGAAAGTCGCCAAACGCTGTGGTAGGGCCTCCGTGCTAACTCCATGCGCGTTTAGATCTCGGAGGCTTTTGGTTCGGGAGAGCCCGGTTGTCTCACGAAGCTCCGCCTTCCTACCAGAACGGCAGAGGGCAGCACAGAAAAATAAAAAAGGCGGATTGCGATTGTGTTCGCTTTATTAGCAACTGGGTTTTATAAAAAGTTTCAAAGATCACGAATAACATTTGTTCGCAGTTATGTCGAAAAATATTTCCTGTGACACCTGTAGATCCAATCAGATCACCCGCCTGTGTGACGTCGCGCTTCCAAGACCAACCCGTTTACTAGAACAAACTCAGTTTAAAAGCTCCGCCGGAGAGGCGGTCCGCGTGGCGGTCGTGAGAACTAGTGGCGCTGCAGTCACGTCTAGCTCCCGCGGCTGGCGCTTGTTGTGATCGGCGCCGCCGATGTACGAGCGCACGTGGTTACAGCGTCGTGTGCGCTTTGTTAGCTCGCCATTTTTGCGGCTGTTCTTGACCAGGCTCAGCGTCTTGTACGAAGACACGTGCATGATGTACGAAGCGTAACGAGGGTGAACAGATTCACAGTGCGGTATGCCGACTTGCTTTGCGCCGGGCTGCAAGAGCGGCTACCGCAACGACGACTCCGCTTCATGACACTTCTTCGGACCTCCAAAAGACCCTACGCCATTCAAGCTTCGCATCGCAAAGATAGAAAGCTTACTGCGAAATGCAAGGTCTGTGACGTTCATTTTGAGAGTGACGACATTGTAAAGCACTATCGTCGTGTCGTTGCGGGACAAGAAGTTTTGATCCCACGTGGAAAGTGGGGACTCGCGCCCGGAGCCGTGCTGCGCTTGGTCCCAGCACTTCCACCCCACACTTCAAAGCCAAAATGTTCGGGGTTTAGGCGCAAATCCCCCCCCCCCCCCCCCCAAAACGCACGGCGTCCCGCGAAGGCCCAGTGCCCAGTTTGGAGGAGCCGCTAGAAAGAGAACAGGAAAACGAAAGGCAGGCGATTACCTATATACGCTACCGAGACTGAGAGTTGCATCACACTGACATTCGATCAGTTGTCAGCTGTCGCTATGCCTTCAAAGCAGTGGATTTTCGAGAGATTTTACGACGAGGTATCGAACAAGATGTGCGGAATATTTTACACTCGCCGGCTCGGGAACGGGCTGCTATACGCAAAAATTTGACACGGTACACATAGAAAAGATGATGACCAGCGCTGGTCCTCGTCTTTTCTATGTGTACCGTGTCAAATTTTTGCGCTGAGCAGTTTAATAATGGAATACCAACTAGCCCAATCCCACACTTTGCTTCGGGAAGGGAGACTTACTTGAGCAAAAGATAATTGTAGTTGACGAGCAGTTTAACTGCGTAGTGAACGGCTACAGCACGAAACGCAAACGGCTGTCGTACAGTGTAAGAAGTGCTGCGGGCATGGAACGTCTTCTCGGTGAAGTTGAAAAACTGAAGTTGAATACTGACGACTCTTCTATAGCGACAAAGTACGCGCGAGTAGCTGCTCGGTGCTCACATCACGGCCGATCTGTTCGTATTGTTTAAGGCACCGGATGCGACGTAGAAAGATGAGACACCGAAAATACAACTATCCGCTGAAAAAAATTGCTCAGAGACGACACCTATTCGATGTAATCGCACACTCAGATTTCATTTACCGAGTTCTCGTAAAATTTTCCGATTTTGGGTCAGTATCCCTTTAACCATCGCGGAAACGTGCCTTGTAAACATTGCAAAGCATTGGTGATGTTTTTCGAGAAAGTGTCTTTCAATAAATTGTAGAAACATGAGTACTGTTTTTCTACAACGTTTCTGTATCTCGAGTAAGTACGCTTCTTTGTACACTATAAAGGCTTTCACAAACGTGTTGCGTTGTTCTTGGTCTAGATAAGACGGCAGCGGCTGAAATTGTGGTGGTAGTTATAAAAATTACGCTGAAAACCCTCATTCGCTTAGAAACGCCTATGTTTTGAAGTTAAGCGCAATGTAGACAGCTCAAATATTGTCACAGGGTCGTGACGTCGACGAAGGCAGCAGTCAGCAGGTCTGAGATGAAACTCTTTATTTGGCCGAACTTGTGGCCGGGAAACTGAAAGTCAAACTACAGCAATACACTGATAGCGACGAACAGAGCGTCGACCATCGATCAACTGACAAGCGGGCAAACGCGTCGGCTTTTATACAGGCGCTATCGAACTTTCCAGCGATATCGCTGGTGGCGGCGTTATCTCTCGACAAAGCTAGAACATTCAAGAGCGGCGCGCAATCTTAAACGATCTACTACAATCGCGAAGCTTCTCGAAAACTGCTTCGCGGACAGCGTCGAGCGTTGATAACCGTCCTTGCTGGTCAAACCCGAATACATCAAAATAAAACAAGTGGGCGTGGCAATATAGACCGAACGTCGATTGTTAGCCAGTCAATGAACAACGCACGCGGGCCAATGCATACAGACGACCTTATGCATATCCACCTAAGTATCCACCTAACTAGTACAATAAGAAAGTTGCCGCGAGCAACTGCGCGGCGGACCGCAGCGTTATACCGTGGCAGCAGACGACGCGCAGATAGTGGCGCAAGACGGAACTGCAGCGCCGCTAGTTCTCGCGACCGCCGTTCGGACCACCCTCCTCCGCTGGCGGAGATACGGAGCTTTGAAACTGAGTTTGTTCTAGTAACGTTGTCTACACCATACGTTGTCCAAGACGACGTCAGAGGCGAAAACGCGTTTGGCTAGAGTGACCTAGAATAGGGGGAGTGTCCAAAGCGCCGCGCGAATACATGGGATGAGCGAGGGCCTTTTGCGGTGAATTTCCGCGCCGCGGCGCTGCCGTGCCGGACCCGTGGGCTTTCTCCGCGGCGGAAGCCGCGTCAAAGCGGCGAGCGTCTGCTACGCGCGTGATATTTTGGCCGCTATTAGCTAAAATTGTAGAAATTTGGGCAAAATTTAATACTGCGTCACTGTAACATAGTACTGCAGCGACTCATCACACAGAGAACGCGTTTGTGTGTTTTGAAACGGGGTTTTTGTATATATCCTTGCAGCTGGTTTGTCACCGCATTGGTCCACACTTCCGCGGCTGTTTGAGGAACGCATCCTGCGCACACTTCATCGTGAGAGAAGGCGCTTAGCTTAATTTCGTGTGGAATGACGAACGTAAACTTGCTGCAGGAGAGAACAAACTGGAGATAACCAGGAGAACGTAGCACATATGCACGTAGTAACTAGCTCATGCATGCTAACGCGTTTGCACCCTTCATATCCTATCTTTTATTTCGTGCATTCGATTAGTTTTACAAGGCTGCCTACGGCGCTCTGCTGTTTCAAGCCGTTTCATGCGAAGCCGAATGTGTCAGTCGGCGTGGCCGCGGTACCAAAAGTAAAAAATTACTCGCGTAACTCGCGTCTCGTTCACTTGGTATACACGAAAATTGGCACGGAGGGGCACGGATGTACGTATGCCCAACACGACCGATAGGTCATGGCATCACTAACCTGACATGCTTGCCATTTGCTTAACGACTAACAAGAATAATATGGTGTATGGCGCGCAAACCCGCTTTCAGCCAGAAATAATTCTGACGATGTGTGGTCTGACGATTTGTTTCCGTCAGGTTATAAAAAACGTGGTGGTCACCAATATCGATGTCAACATGTTAGACTTACCCATACATATTGAAGAACTTACCGCGTAGGTAAAATGTATGCGAAAAAATTACACGAAAAAAAAAAACATGGTTCCTTATGCATTCGCCGGAGATGACTCGAAAACGAAAGCCATCTTTTTCGTCAGTCGATGCATTGATCCTCCCTCGCCCCTCTCTGAAAGCTTTCTTCTGTACATAACGTGGTTTCGGACTGCCGACAGGATCGAAGGCATTGCAAGCTTTCTGCTCCTCACCTGCTTTTACATTGTCTACATCGGGGGCCGATCACGGAGGCAATGGAAAGCGACCATGTCATGTGATGGCGTTATCATATTACGTCACGTTGAATGACGCCATAGTGACGTCACAAGTTCTGTCGACGTCATTGCGTGATGAGTTTGTGCATCACTTGTGTTAGCTACGGGGGACTCCGACGGTCAATTTTCGTGTTTGATGAGGCATCTAAGGCTTCAGCGTTAAAAAAAAGACACACCAAAGAAAATGTAACGATATCACAGTGCAACATCGTGTATGCCTCACTTCATGTTACGAGCGATCGCCCGAAAACAAACGTGATTCTCAGTTCAGAGCAGCTGATTGCACGCGTCTGCGAGACAAAAGAGGCTTGCTTTACCCGTCTGGTCATCTCTTTATATTTATTCAAGAGATGAGCAGACTCGCTATTTAATTAAGTACTCTCGGAGCTTCAGCACGAAATTGTGGCGGACGCTATATTGAGGTCATCAGGAAAAAGCGGGAAATTGCGGTCGGGTGCCCTGTTGGCGCGCACTCAACTGCCGCAGAACAATTGTATTTTATGTAACTACTCGTCCACATATTTTCGTAAAGTCTCTGAACCGGGTGAACGCTAACCTCCGAGAACCGTGAAAACATCTGAAGTTGAGAATGAGCTGTTTGAAACTGTTTTCACTTCGTATGGTGAAGGCTTGAAGCAATGCACGCATCTCGCGCGAACGTTTCATGCTGACGTTCAGCGATCCAATGCAACATGCGATAATATATATATATATATATATATATATATATATATATATATATATATATATATATATATATATATATATATATATATATATATATATATATATATATATATATATATATATATATATATATTACAGTATTTTCGTTCAGGCAGCTTGTACAGCAAGAATGGGGGCATTTAATTGCAACTTTGTTTCATGATATCTGGATATTTGTAAAGCATTTTCTATATTACGCCTATTATGCAAAAACTTGTGGAATAAGGTTATTTTACCTGGCATTGCTTTTCTTTCAAACGTTTGCGCACGGTGAGCCTTGTTGTACGCTACCTCAGAAGCAAAAATAAGCCAACAGCATTGCGGTCGTGTGGCCGTCTCTACTCCTTTTTTTTTTTTGTTTCCCTTGCGTCTTCCCGGTGTGCTCCGTCCATAATAAAGAGCTAGTGGAGGCTAATGAATTGTCGAATAAAGCTGTGTGCATATGGCTAGCAAACCAGTGGCGACCGTGAGTAAAGCTCGTAGTGTGAAGCTGTCACTGCGCCCAAGTATTTCAGCTGACTGCGCGTGCAATTTACTTTTTTTATTACTCTTAATTCTTGTATGTGTGATGCTATTGCCCGATTACTCGTGCGAATAAGTTTGTTTTCGTTCTTTGCTTGTGCGTGTCCGTTTTGCGCGTTTTTACGCACGCACCAACGTTCTCGAACTCTGTGACCGGAACTAGGCCACGCTGATGCCGCTTGACAAATGATTTTTTGCATTCTGTTGTTGCCCCAGCACTAACACAACGCTTAAAGATGGATAAGCTCCATTCCGCACCGCATTATGAAAGTTAAGTAGACTTCAAGTGCCCTGTGTGGAAACGCGGCGCAAGAAACTACAGCGCGTAGCAGACGCCCCTCGCTTTCCGCGCGCTTCCCGAGCGCGGAAAGCCCACGGGTCCGGCGCAGCAGCGGCGCGGCGCGGGAGTTCACGGCAAAAGGCCCACGCGGGAGCCGGCGCTTTGGACACTCCCCCTATTCTAGGTCACTCTAGTTTGGCTGAGCGCTGAGCCGCTGCGATCGGTGGCGATTCGCAGCTTGCAATAAATTACACAGTTTTACGCACAGAGCTTAGATCGGTCTGTAACTGATCCTTAGGACTTGCTCTACCGTCCCAATGTGTTTGTACAAAATCGTCAAAACCGTTTCACGGTCACTTTAGTCTCTCTTTGATATTGTGGCGCCATCTAGCACGTATTACGCGAACGAGTGCTGTTTCCTCCGAGATTACGGCGCGCACTTTTGCCTCGCTTACCGCCTTGCACCGCATTCTGCGCGCGTCATTAAAAAAAATACCAGAAGCAGAACAACTCAAACAAGAAGATGCGAACCAGTGATCTGGCGTAAGCCGCACAAGTCGGTGCCGCAAGTGTACTTTTGTACATGCTTTTGTGGCATCGCACATCTCGGACGACGCAATCAAAAACACACAAACAGGAGCGCCACAGAAAGCCCGCGCGGCGCGTCAAGAAAACAGCAGCGGCCCTGTCGTCGGGTCCCTGCCGAGACTGCGACTGCGCGACCTTCGAGCGTAGCGAAGGGTCGCGAAAAACTCCCGCTTTTCATTCGCGCCCGTAGCACTGCGATCAGCTGTTCAGCGCCGTCGAAAAAACACCGCAGCGCTGTCCCGTCCAGCCCAAAAAAAGAAAACTCAATTGCAGCGTCCAGCAAGGAGAAGCTAGCGACAAACCCGATGTCGTGCCCTACGACCGATCATGAGCGACGAAAGCAGATCAGTGTCCGAGGCATCGCTCAGGTCGAAAACGTTGCCAACGTGAAAAAGGCATTCAACCGGCACGTCCACTACACTCTGGTCAAGGATCGCAACGTGGCTACTCCGAGGGACTACTTCTTTGCCCTGGCCTACACCGTCAAAGACCATCTGGTTGGCCGATGGATCCGCACCCAGCAACACTACTACGAGAAGGACCCCAAGGTATGTAAACACCGGCTCTTCATCTCCAGTTCTTTCGAATTTTTCCGCATTCCGAAGTCTGTTGTTTTCGTAACCCCCATTGGTAATGACCATTTCTGTCCTCTCCACCTTGCACTGTAGCGTGTTTTGCTAGACTCGGTCGGGATAAACTGAACTGCACGTAATTAATGCGTCAAGTTGTCAGCGCGGGCGCGCGCTGCGGTGCTCGGAAGAAAAGGAGTGGCGCGCTAGGAGCGGGTTTCTGTGTCCGGTATTCGGGTCGTCGTTTTGCTTTCGCGGGGCGGCGCAGTGCACGCGTACTGCGAGCGCCTCCCGTTCCGATGCCATGAATATTTTCGCAAAGTGGTCGATACGTCGGCTAGCTCGCTATGGCACACAAACCGGATAGGCTGCGCGCGTAAATAGTACATCTATGCTACGCTGCCGGGCAGGTCACTCCAAAGCCAGCGCGCGCCGCACTGCGCAACAAATTAAAGCCGCTGCACGTATACATAATGATCCATGCGTCGTCTGCATTTGATTGGCGTGCAGATCGCTCTCTCGTGCTCGCATCTTTTTTGTTGTCGCGTGGTTTTCTGAGCGGCATCGGACGAGGAAAAAGAAGCGCTACGAGGGAACGTGGTAGGGGTGTTTCGTATCGGTTCCCGAATCGAAGCAAAGCAAGCCGCTAGCGACGCAGGATGCGCACGCTTTGTTTTCCGTTCCGGAGGAAATCCGTGGTGCTCCGCAATGCGCTCGATATCCTAGCAAAGCTCGTGCGCCTTCAATGGCGTCCTCCTGCACTCTGCAGCGCTAGCCGTGTATAAATGCCGCCCGGTCGATGTTATGAGCTTCGTACTCGCAAATGTGTTAACATAATAGAAAAAAAACGCACACTCGCTTTTGAGATTTCACCTATGGCGCGGCGGGGTAACGCCCCCGCCTGTGCGTACACGAGAAATTTCGTATTTAACGCGCCAAGATAAAGACGTGTCGATAAGATTACGCGGTCTGTGTCGTTGCGTGCTTTGAGTTGTGTACTACGCGTATGCCTTACATTTCCCTTTCCACGCCTGTAGAGTAAAGCGAACGTCGCGTTATCAGTGGGCGCGGTTTTGATTTTGACAGCCGATGCGCGTGAGCTGTCTGTGTGTCCTCGGCTGCTAAGCGCGCCTTGCAATTGTATTCGAATTGTGGTTTATGCGGTAGTGTACGACTTCAATGCGCGTCGAATAGCGACGTGTCGCGTTTGACCTCTGCATGACCTAGACGATTCTGACGCGCGCGCTTTGCTCCGGAGGGCGACTCGAGAGATCTTGACGTTTCCGTGACACAAAGTGATTTGTGAACGCGATTTTCGAGTGTGGCGCACGGAACTTTTATCTGCCCGTTTCGGACGTGTGAATGTGTAGGTGCCGCGTACTTCTTTCCGCAAGTCGTGCTATGTGACGCCGAAGATGATTGCGTGACACGCGAACATAAATTTTTCTTCGCTGGCATCATCCTGTTTCGAATGAATGCTATACGTTCTATATTGTCGGCCGAGACCGACAGATTGCGCCACGGTTTGCGTAAAGTCGTCTTTGCCGCCACGCTTACACGTCTTGCACGGAAGACGACGTAACGCCAAGGTGCGTTGGCGGTGACGATCATAATAAGTTTGAATAGCGCGACTGGATGCGCACATAGAGAACACACGCACGCACACAGCGTAAAGCATTTACTGTTTGTTTCCGTGATTTAGGCGTTCTGTGACTGTGAAAGCGTAGTTTACGTTTCAACTTTCAGATCTCAAAAGCACGCGCACGTGCATACGTTTAAATAGGTGCAAACTTCACTTCACTATTAACTGGGTGGCAGCAACTGCTCATTTCTTAACCGCCAGGAGTTAAGTGATCGATATTGTGAAAATATCTTACTTTCACTCAGCTTAAGATTCACTGTTCAGTACTTTTTTATACGTAATTGAAATGCCCCATGCAACTGTGGTGGCAACCGACAAAACCAAGCAAGCAGGCGGCAGTTTGCCACCACACAGTATTTATAAACAAAACCGCAATAATTACCATCACATTTATCAATGTGTCGGTATAGTAGATGGTAGTTAACTTGCAGATATTTTTTTTTCCATACGTGCACTTGTTATACAAATTTGTGATATGATTAGCGAGTAGGAAAGCTTCCAATGTGTTTAGTTTCCATTATCTAATATTGAAGAGCGACCTGGTATGTATCTAAAGAGTGCTTTAGTTTTTCTTGCTGTCGTTTGGCCTTGTAAAGCAAACCCCCTCATCATGTTGTTTTTCCGTTGTTTACATCCATCGCTGCATGCGTCCCCCCGTCCCCCCCAGGCCAACAACAACAAAAGAATAAACTCGAACAACACAATTTATGTCCTATAGCCCAGAAAGCTTGCACCATATACGCTTCTACCATGGCTGTTTTGCTTTTCTTTTTTTATTGGCCTTGTAGCTTGCTGTCACGAAGCCAACTTCCTGCCACAGCCGAGGCATTCTTTTTGGCGGCCAGCTAGCTTTTTATCTGGCCGTATAGCTGTGGTGTGTGTTTGTCGCGCCGACATCGGACCACTCCAGTGGTGTCGTGACGCGCCCGTCTCTTTCTTTAGTGGGGGCTTTCTTTAGTATCTGGCCTCCTGCCCACTTACAGTTGCTCAGCCTTTGTAACCTCTCTCGCCTGGCTGTTCGATTCCGTCGTGGTCTGTTTGATGAAGCAGTTTATTGTTCCACTGGCACAGACAGTTTACATAACTTTTGCATGTTTATACATACACGCACGCGTACAAACACAGGCGCAACATACATAATGAGTAATTGACACCTCCTCCCACACGCTCCTGTTGATTATTGGTTCTGACATCCAATACTCAGCTTTAGGTGCCTTAGGTACTCATAAGCTGACTCCTCCTGCAGAAAAGAAAAAAAAAATCTTTATCCGTCCTAATTGCGCTGGCATTATTTGCCATGTTCAAAAGACCACATAAAAAACCAACTACTCCAGAATACAATAGTTTTTAAAAGAAAAATTTGAAATCCGTGACGTCACCCTGACATTCAGGTGCAGCAGTTTCGGCGCGAAATTCAAGACATGAATTTTTTTAATGTTTTCTTCTTATATAATGAAGGCATAGTAGCGAGATTAACAAGGACAGTGTTCTCGGATAATACATTGATCAGTCTAAAGAGACTTACGCGCTTTGAGATGGCAAGAATGAATCTTAGTAAACCTTGAGTTAGTTCGGACGAGGAACAGCGTACGCGTGTGCGGTAGACAAGTGTCTGATTCCTCTGCCACCGGTCGACGCCTCCGTGGTGTCTATTTGGGACCGACTTGGCACGAACGAGAGCACTTCGTTGAGGTCGGTCTGATGAAGAAGCCTCCGCGGGGTGAGGGCCGGCCAGGAGCGGTAGCTTCAAGAAAGAAAAAAAAAAAAAAGATGAAAGCCTGAATGGGCTTTTGTTAGGAGGGGCACAGCTCAAGGCCGTTTAGCTTGTCAGGGGAGTATAGCCAGACATTTTTCGCAGCGAAAGCTGTTATGAGAACACAACGGCCGATTTTAGCGGCGTAGTTGTCCGCCGCCACCGCCGGTGTCTGTAACCGCTATCGCGCTAAATGAGAAAATATTCAGGTTAGAGCGCGATTTGAACCCAGGCCCTCTGCGTGGCAGTGGAGTGTTCTACCACAAAGCCACGCCGGTGCTTGAAACTCATTCGCAATAAAGACCTCGTGGGGACACCGACCACGAATGTTCACATAAAAGCACGATCACGTTTCGGCTCCCGCACGGGAGCCTTGTTCACAGTGAAAAATGAACGCGCAAACAGTCCGGTTATGTATGTACATCGTACACTTTACTGAAGGTTGCCTGTCTCGCCGGCGTAACTTTTACCACAGTCTGCCCACGAAATGCTGTAGACAATTAACGCCTGGAATTTTTTTACCTTTGCCAGAAGGAATGCCTCAACTTGTCTGATGGCACGACGCACTACTTGAACATCGTAGAGGCGTAGAACACGCGCAAAGTGCTCGCTGATCCCAGGTTCATCTACGGTACAGAAAGCACGTTTCCTAGGGCGCGAGTGTCGGGACGCGCAGAGCGTGCTAGCTGACGTTCCACGGAGTGCATGAACGAGTCAGGGTAGCATCCCCTTAAAGACACCCCCCCCCCCCTTGAAACTCCTTCGCAAGAAGGAGTGTACATCAATGCCGGAAGTATTTTCGATGTCACAGGCAAGCTTACGCGGCACACAGGACACCACGACGGGGGCTTCCCCCCCCCCCCCCCCCCCTCCTAGTGATGCAGAACTATCGGTAAATTGACAATCAATAGTATATCGATGTTTTTTGTTTTTTTCAAACTATCGATAGTGCTACTGTCGACAAACTATCGATAGTCCAGTCGGTAGTACCATCAGTAATATTACTAGCGATATTCCTGGCACGCGTGCTTATTGCTTTGTTTTGATGTATTCGGGTTTCACCAACAAAGACTGTTCGGTGCGTTTGACGCAGACCACGCCGCAATGTTTGAGAAGCTTCGCGATTGATTGAGATCATTTTGCTAAGCTTACGCGCTGGACGCGAATAGTCAAGTTTATTCGAGAGCTTACGTGAGCACCAGCGATAACGCTGGAAGGTTCGATGACTGATGTATAAAAGACGAAGCGTTCCACCGATCAGATTACGCGACGAATAAGGAGCTTCGTATTTCCCAGTCTTTCTGCAGCATTCTTCACCGTCACAACCATGTGACAAGCTATCCGTAGTGGTGCGAATACTGATGCTGTTGCTGGCCGGCCATATTGCCAAAATATTTGTGTCAGCCTACTATCAGCTTCGCTTAATTTATGAGCAATTTTTGGCGAGAGAAATAAATTATATTCGCAGTGAAAATGGCGGAATATGTCCATTAATAAATTCATATTCAAAAGCAACCAGTAACACCTTACGATTAACAAACTTAGTTCTTCATATTTTTTTTTTTATTTTAGAATCATAAAATGCGATATAAATTTGAAGCCGCGCAATTCCACCACTACCTTTCCGCTACAGCTGAACGGTTTGACTTTATGATCATGTGTCAGCGAAGCAATCTGGTGAAGAACACAAGCATGTCAACTTTCTTGCCCTTCAGCCGCTGCTCCTCCGGCTCCACTGTGTACCACGCGCGCGGGGAACCAAGTTTATGCTGCACTGAGTTCGAGCTGTTGATTTTATACTATCGATAGTACTTACTATCGATAGCGTGTATTTTTTACCATCGATAGTTCGATAGTGGCCCCACTATCGATAGTATTGATAGTACCATCGATAATTCTGCATCACTGCCCCCTCCCCCTTCCCCCCTCGCTCTGTTGGAGGGATGGGTTGGTGTTACTCCTTTCCGCACGCAGAGTCCCGTTTTAAAAAGCGCGCTCTGTACGTCATCGATGTTCGAGCGCACGTGATCTTGTGACTCCCCACCGCTGCGGGGCGCTAGCGTCCTGTACTTTTTGGCGGGCATTTTGAAGTGACGCTAACAATCATCACCATAAAGAACGACGCTAGCATGAATTATGCGCTGCTTTGGAGCACTTACGATTAAACTTCGTGATTATCAAACTCAGACCTATACTCGTTAAAGTGACGAACAAAAGTAGAGAAAGGGACAGCCACCGATCCGGGGAGGCGAAGGTCGTTTGGCGGATGGTCGTCCCTTTCAAGTAAACAGTTCCGCGTGCTCCCTTTGTTGAGGACTCCACAATGGACCAGGGCACTGTATCGAAGGGGGAAGGGGGGGTGGAGGTGTTAAAGTTACAAGAGGAAAAGAGAGGCCACCGTTGGCGATGAGCACCGACACACCACCGAGAGCCAGGTCAGGACACCTCTCTCCCTCATTACAAACAAAAACTGCAATCACTTTTGTAGAGAAGGACTTTGATAGCATCAGTGTACGCAAGGATATCCATTCATTAGGAAGGGGGGGTGCGAAATTCCATTGCAGCCCCCCCCCCCCACCTCTCACTGAAACCCTATGATCGCAGTGCAGTGCAGAGTTTTTTTTGGGGGGGGGGGGGGGAGGGAAGGGGGGGAGGGAGGGCGGGGGCTTGCCTGTGCTTGAAAGGAAACCACTGGGAATTCGAAACGCATCTAGCTTTTAAAGAGCAGTTGAAGCTGTGGTGAAATGGAAGACTATCTTCCTCCAGGTGCTGGCTTCCCAACCATAGATTCTCCTTAAGGGGAGAGAGAAGACTGAAATGGAAAAAAAAAGCCATATATATTACTTGTCCTATCATCTTTCAACACGCTGTTTAAGATATCTAATTTACTTGTTCGTTTTGTCATTTCAGCTTTAGTTTCTTCATTTATAGTTTGAGGAACAGCACAAAAAACGACAGGACATACAGAAGACAAGGCAAACAGCACCGTCATTTCTATGTCCTGTCATTTTTTCTGCTGTGTCTTGAAGAATGCACAGCCAACAAGCCCAACTATCCGCACGTTTGGAATTCATTTCTCTGTTTAGTTTGTTGACTGCACTTGAAGAATTGTGAACCCAGTAGTCCAACTTCAAATAACAATCAGTTCATTTCTGCACAGATATGGCTGTTCAAAAATTGAGCAGTGTACGAGTTCTTCATTCTTTTCGTGTTTTTGACATGCCAGGAATAGCTAGCTTTTTAGGTGACATTTCGTGCCTGAAGGACGGACGAGAGAAACCCTCTTCGAGCTTTGTAAAAGGGTCGTGGTGATTTTCTTTCGAGAATTTTGTTTCAAGTTTTTTTCTTTTTTCTGTCTCGCATAAGTGCTTGGTGATGGCAGTCATGTACGTAAACTCGAACCGTTTTTGGCTGAGCCGCCCGGAGAGACAAGCGACTGTGTTAGGAACGATGCCAGGAAAATGACAGATACAAGTTTTGCGAGTCCGTTGACTTGAGCACGTACCCTTTGCTTCCTGGTCCCAGTGCGGAAAAGAGCTTGGACGAAAAACCTTCCTTTTTGCAGCAATAACTGTTGCGAGCTCACTCCTGTCGCCTACATTAGTGCTCGCTTTGACAATCCTTAAATGCTTCGCAAGAAATGGATAAAATTAAAAAAGATGCACAATGTATTTGGACTTGCTTGAGCCCCTTCATATGACATGTACACGTTCGTGTATGTTTGTATATTTATAAAATCCGTGGAGATCAAGTCCAAGCTGGGTGAGCAACTCACAGAATAAAGAATAATTCGCAAAAGGCATACAACATAAACAAGGAAACAACAACAACAAATACAACTTTGCCACAGGCACTGGGGACATGATTGTGCTAGCCACATGGCTATCATTTGAGGAGGGCGGAAGCCTAAACCGAATGCTCCTCGCAAAAATTTGCCCCAAGAGATTAGATGATGTGATGCCGTGTATGATGAGGGATGCAGGATTAGCATGTTGTTAAGTGGTCATCAAAGAAACTGCAGTCTATTTTTGCTTTAAATTTTCTACAGGTGGGATATACTAGCTTTCAATAGTCAACTGCAAGATCGATAGCAGAGTGTTTGGTGTTGGAGTAGATAAATTGTACAGCCACCTTTCTTTGGACTTGGTTTTGCCAGCTGTGACCAGGGAATGCTGAATCAAAGCACAAGGTATTGATCCTTGGCCGAATTAAACCTAGTGGCATATTTTATTAGTATTTGTTTAACTTGTCCTGTGGCTCGTATTACATGATAGCGTTAGTGGAAATTACCATGTTTGATAGTATGTTCAGCGTGCCGCTGGCGATAGCATTAGTGAAAATTTTTTAAATTTGCTGTGATGCTTGCAGCCGACTTGTAACTTGAATGCACAAACAATTTTACGTCGATGGTTCAATTTTTTCTCTGTAAAAATGCAACATTGACACATTGCGCAATGAATTATCTATGCTGCGATTGTAATGGCTTGCTAGAATGTGTAGAAAGCAACATCCTACCCCCTTAACCATCTTGCATCAAAGTGTCTAGCTCCTTGTAAATAATAATGGTAAATTTGACACATTCGTCAACTGCCCATAATTTGCATCTGAAAGGGTTAAACATTGGTGCCATGGAGTAGCAGCTAATAGTTTTGGCTTTCTAGCCATTCAACTAGTGCTACAGCAGAGAAAGATACGAGGAGCTAGCTGCTAGAATAATAATCCCTCTAATACAAGGATTTATGGAAGGCCGAAGACTAAAAGCGAGAAACACTCGACAAAATGGTCTCTCACTTTTTACAGTCAGCGACATCATGCATTTGGGACTCGTATTAACAAATAACTTGTGAGCAGCAAGTCACCAGGATAGTTTCTGAGGTGCTTCATTTGGCCTCAGATTCTACAAACCCATCAAAATTCGCTAGACTCCAGCCACAGATAAGAAAGAAATAGGTGCAAAAAAGGATCACGCTTGAATGAATAAGCTCTTACAGTGATTGGCTATGATCTGTTACAGTGATTAGCTACGCTTGATTGGCTCATGCTCTGCAGCTTACCTGCGAACACGCATCAAGGTGAACGAACTTAAATGAGGCCAGTGGCAGAATGTCAAAGAAGGGACGGGAAAGGGGAGGAAGAAATAGCAGTCTTTTTATCCAATTCACTACCAGCCAGAAAGCACCACTGCCACAGTGTGTTTATTTTTTCTTGATTGTGTATTACTGTGCACACTTACAAATTGGATTCTGCGATGCCATGGTCGTAGCCCTTCAGTTCTGGACTCCACTGGCCTCATGGCCCACTGAAATTAACTGTTGGCCATAGTATGCTCAACACGCTATTTCTTATACAAAAACTGTGCGAGACCTTCATCATTGCCTAACCTTAACGTGGAAGTGCAATATTTCTTGCTTTAATGGGCCACCTTGAGGTAATGTAAGATCAACCTAGACCACAGGCCGGTGCACTTGCTCTCAAATTTGCACTCGTTTCTCAAGTTTGAAGGGTGGAAACTTGGGCAGTGGCGTAAATCTATAAAAATCACTAGGGGGACACAGATCTTGCTATGTTGGCGATGTTGCTTTTACAAACACAAGTTTTCTTTTTAATGATATGAAACTTCAAATCCTGCTTTGAAATTTAAAAAAAATGAGTAGGAGTCACACCTCACGTAATCATATTGTGTTAATGAGCCTTCTCGGAAACCGGTTGAACGGCAGTTGCAGTTTCAGTACAATCTTGCAGAGCTTAAGGTATTGAACGTAGTTACCACTACAAAATAGAAAGACGTTAAAGAAAGTTCAGTACGAAATGTTCTGTACATTATAAGTAACGACCACCTAGGCGATTAAAAGATGCATTCTGCTAGCACAGTCATCAGGCTAATGATGTCCTAAAGAATCATAAATCTCTTCTTGCAAGGGTGTCCCCCCAGCCTGAGCACAAGGAGTGTCATGATCCCCCCCCCCCCATACACACACCTGGTTGTTTTAGGATGCAACATTCATTCGTCTGATTTGACTTTGTGGTGTAAATCTGATGTGCGGCTCACTTGCACTCCTTTCAGAGGGTGTACTACCTCTCCCTGGAATACTACATGGGCCGTTCGCTCACCAACACCATGGTGAACCTGGGCCTCCAGAACGCCTGCGATGAGGCCCTCTATCAGGTGCGTGAAAAAAAAACAAGTCTCTCTGAAGCTTTTCCTTTTTTCATGGTATAGAGCAAACCGGCTTCGGCTATTTTACGTAGAGTTGTCCATATTCTATTTATTTCATCATTGGAGATTATGTATCTTTTATGCATGTTTGCATTTGCGTATTTGCATTTGCCAAACATGCTAAGTGAATTTGCAATGTACGAACTTGTTCTGTAGAAAGTGTGGCAGATCGATTTGTGGCAAAAAGCGCAAAGCGATACTTCTGCGTGCGCAGCGTATGCGCAGCTTTTTCAACATCACCTGTGAAGTAATAAATAGTGTTCATAAAAATTGATTTCTCAAAGACTCATTTGTCAGCATAAATGGGTTTAGTGCTTGACCTTAGCATTCCTTTAAATTCAACTGTTTTCTCTGGTGAGTGAGAACATGTTTTAAAGGGGTCATGAAGCACCCCTTGGGCTTGTTGGAAAAACACAACCTGCGGAAAGCTGACACGGCTATGAACTGCTCTGCATAATATTACAGTCATGCGCGCCGCGTAAAGGCCACAAGCGGAGCGCGAAGTTGCCGTTTCCTCAGGCGCCCTCTTTTCAAACAGAGGCCGGTTCCCACTCTCGTCGGTGGGTGCGGCGCCTGCACGCTGACGTCGCGGAGGCATAGCATGCTTATTGGCCGATAGTCGGATGAGACGCGCTTCTTGCCACGGGGTGCCGCCACTTGCCCGCGCCGCACTCCTCAGTCTGCTAACTTTACACGGTAGCCGCACTCGCGCATGCGAATCACAGTGGGAGAGCGATCGCGTTTCATGACGCGCGCTGACATAACTTCTTACCCCCGTGCCATCCCTCCCTGTCTAGCTTCCAGTGCGCTCGTCGGCACGAGAAAAGAGAGAAAGCGCTGAGAGCGTGCGCCAAACCCCTGTAACTCCGCTGATTCTTGACGGATTCGAGAAATTTTTGCGGCAATCGATTCGAGAGGCAGTAAACTCCGATACTAAAGTCAGTAGATCATTACTTGGAAAAGTGGTTCATGACCCCTTTAAAGGGACACTAAAGAGAAACAATGAATTGGTTTAGATTGATAAAGTGTGCTCGGAGAACTCTTGTGTAATTTATTTCACCACCATAGGTTTATTATTAGAGCAGAAAACCAAGTTCAAAGTTTCATTTTTAACTTTCGTGCCGAACTTTGTAATTCATGACGTAAAAGGTTTCAAAGAGCATTTAACATATTTTGGCGCCCCTGGCTCCACGAAATTTCCACAAACTCGTTATGTCAAGTCTCTGGGCCCCTCAGAGGACAATGTTCTTCGATTTAACCGATTAGGAAATACGTAGGCCCAAGCAGGCACCGTCAAAAATATGTGACGTCACTGCAAATGGTGCGGGAATTCTAAGGTGGCGTCGCCACCTGTATTTTCTTATTGCGTGTTTTCTCGCTTATTAAGCGTCTTCTCGCAGCAAGCGTGGTGTTTTTGGTATCGTGGAAGACTACTTTACTAATGCGAGAAAAATCGTTTTGCTCTTTAGTGTCCCTTTAAGGTGGGGTGAGACTTTGGAAATGAGTTTCAAAATTTGGCTGTACAGCAGTGGTGATAAAAGCTATGGCTATAAAATTTGCAAGGAATTTTAAAGAAATACGCAGAAAGCATTAGGGCTCAAAAATAGTTTTCAGTTGCATTTAATGTTTATTTTTGTTTTCTTAGTTTTTCTACATACGTACTTTTTTCTTAAGTACATATGTACTTATATATGCTACGGCTACCTTTGTACTAACTGCAAAGCATTGCAATTTTGTACAGAGGTAGCAATCAACACTTTACAGAAGTGGAACTAAAATTGTAAGCGTGCAACAAAAACTACATTTGTTATATTTTTTAAGTTTGGCGATGTATGAAAATTGCCACTTATGAATGTCTTTTTTTATACTAAAAAAATACAACTGCACCGAGGCTACTGATTTTAGTTCCATTTATGTAAATGCCACTAGTTAACACTTGTGAGAATTTTTGTTTGCTTATGCTCTTTAGTTCTCAAGAAAAAAAGGTACACAAACCTCAAAAAACGTTGTTTTGAGAAAAACTCTGAGACCACTTCGAGGTACACCCACATTTCCTGTCAACGCGTCGGAAGAAAAAAGACCAAAAATTATTTTTGAAACCGGGAGTACTTCAATGTGATACATTTTCTGAAAGATAAAGACATGCTCTATCAGATGATTGCGAAATCTCAAAATCGAATTTTTTTACCAAACAATCTCACCCCACCTTAATCTCAGTGAGACAACGAAAGTCGTTCATTGTACGTGAACACATGCTGGGCGCTTTTCTTTTGTTTTTGTTTGTGCACTTCGCACCTTCAAGGTTGCTGCTCATCGGCCTTGTTGATAAGGGATGCGCAGGAGAGCCTCTCGTACAAAAAAAAATACTGATAACAGGGCGGCCCGGACCTTCGGACCTTCGTACGCTCTCGAGGCATAAACAGGCCCTTACGCCAGCTTTCTTTGGACTCGAGAGCGTGGCACACTTTGGGAACCAGGCTGATAACATTCAGGGGCTCCCAGATAAGCTTTCCGGAAAGAGAGATTTTCCACAAGGGCATGTTACGCGTCGCTCGACATGCAAAGCAGCGCCAAGATTGATGACCTCCTGTGCTGCCAGGGAGACGACGGCAGCTAACGTAATCTAGATTACCAGAACGCCCGCTGACGTGGCGGGCACCGTGGTGTCATTAAGGTGAACAGGCAGTTTGAATAGGTGAATGTTCCCGAGGTAGAAACCTGTGACACTTGCGCGAAAAATTTCGCTGTGCATGCGTTTCAAGCAGTCCTTGAGTGCGCGAGGTTGACGGGAATGAAACGCTTAAATGCCCATGTAAGAGGGTTATTCAAAAAGTAAGAGCCATTTGGTCCCCTCAAAAATAAGCATTCGTTAGTAAAAGTTTTCATTGGCTATATTAGTTTAGCACAAGACTACTTCACTTTTCTACATAATCACCGTTAAATTCTAACCACTTTTTGTACTGCTGCACCACTTTCTTTAGCCCCTCTGCATAGAAGTTCACTGTGCTGCTGGGAATTTTTGGCTGTTTGAGTTGGTCGGTAAACATTTTTAGTACCCACCTTGCATACACTGGTATCTGGGCTTTTCAGTTACAATCGGGCAAATTGTAGTGTGGCTGACAAGAGCAAATTCATCCAACAGACGACTAATTGTCAGTCGTCGATCTAATCGCAATTCCCAGAACATTTGTTGAACAGTTTCATTAGTATGGATTCTGGCCCTTCCACTCTGCTCTTAGTCGTGCACATTTGTGGGATCATTTGTAAAGTCTCGACACAATTTTATGACCTTTCCTTGACTCATCACTTCATGTCCATAAACTAGGCACAATTCTGCATAAATTTGAGAAGCTGACGATCCTTTTGCAAGCAAAAATTGAATTACAGCTTGCACTTCACAACAGGCACGAGCAGCGATTTTCACAGACATTGACGTTTGCATTCCCCAACAAGCAGACAACTACTGAGTCAGAACAGTAGCTTCAGTGCCTTTGCGAAGAATTAACAGATGGTGCTGCGCAATTAAATCTTCATTTTATAATAAGGTGTAACTATTTAAATATTAGCAAATGGCCCTTACTTTTTGAATACCTCTTGTACTTAAATTTATGTGCACATTGAAGCTCCCTAGAAGGTTGCAATTAAGAGTTCACCACAATTTATTTATTTAGTAAGACAAAAGCCTTAGATGCCTCATCAAACTCTAAAAGTGACCATCATCGTCAACATGAGTGATGCAAAAAATCGGCATCGCATGAGATGTCACAGTTTGCCAAAATTTGGGATGTCATAGTGATGTTACTGTGACATCACATAATGCCACATTACCATGTGACGTCACATAACATCGTAGGTTGTTTCAACTACTCTCGATGCCTAATTGCGTTACAGATAGGAGTGGTTTACACATGTTTTATAAAATGTTATATAAGCCAGTTCAAAGATGAATGATCAGGGTAGATAGTGATGGATCAGAGAGCTGGTTCCATTCAAATGCTGTCTTGGGCAGGAATAAAAGTACGAAAAAGTTTGCCTGGCAACCTCGTACTTGCAGCTGGTGTTGGTGTCGATTTGCGGTGGTATATAAAAAGGCGATGTTAGGCGGCAATTTTTAAATTCGGGGCAAGTAAAATAAATTTCATGACAGCTTCCTTTTTGATGACAGGTCTGGAAGATCAAGGCTAGTTTCGATGGCGGATACACTTGACATGCCTCATAATGGTATCATGGTTTTGGCACATTTAAGAACCTTGCAGGCTAATTTATTGTGCAAGGTTCATGCTTCCCCTTGTTTACACTACATTGTGATTGGTTTAGCTTGTGCCTCTAGGAGCAATATGTTACGAAGTACCCGAATACGAAGTACCCAAATTGGAGAAAAACAACAAGTTTTGTCTTTTCACCCAGTGTTTTCTGGCTTGCCAAGCACAAGAGTTGCTTTTTGTATTGTGAAAGTAAAATATTTATGCTCCTTTCTTTCATACGACACAAAAGCCATAGCTTTTCTTTCAGTTATGTATCTTGCATACAAACACATACTGCTATCTGTGTGATCTTATGGTTTAAGCTACTACCCCACCTTCCTACACGGCACTTTGTGGTCTCTTAGGTAATAAATGTAGGTAAATGGACGAATATGTACAGTCATTTGAAAACAAGCTTTGCCCGGCTGCAAATTTATTGTTGCCTGCTTAGCACACTTCACGATAGCCATAGCAGCAGAGAATGAATGCCTGGTTTCATGGAAATGCTGCAAGAATGCACGCAGATACAAGACACAGGAAAAGGCTCTTGAACATACACTGCCGTTCATCTGCCGTTTTTGTGTTTGTATGCGCTACAGCAGCATTCCAAGGTGCCATATCGACGATCACTCATTGCAACACTACTAAAAAAAATTATTTGACTTTAGGTCGACCTTTCTTTCTCAGAAATGTTGGCTATAATTGGCTATTTGCCTATATTCGTGATAAAATCTTGATAAGTGGTGAGCTAATAGTAACTGTCGTGCCTACCATTCTTCAAGCAGCGCCAACTACACTGATGCATTACATATTTATATTTGCAGTAAACTTATTCAACACAAAAGAACAAAAACTGCATTAGGAACTCTAATCAAAATGTTAGATTACCGTGAATGCTGCAGACTACAGTTGCGATGTGGCCATCGTAGCTGCACACAATGGCTGCACACTCAGCCACGATATTTGGTTGACGGATAAAACCTGGGCGGAATATGAAAACGGCATCATTAGTAGAACTGTCATGTTCTTTGTCACTAACAGTTGAAGTAGAGATTTCAAAGGTCATGCTTTTTCTAGCGAGAATTTTTCAAGTCATGGATTTCGTGCGTGCTTACTGTTCGTAAGCAGTGTTTATTGTAAATAAAGGTGTGTAATGTTTTAATTTTTCAGTTTCTCAGAAAATATGGGTCGAACTACATTAGAATAATTTCTATTTCTCTTAGAGCTCAATATATAGAGCTAAGAAAGGGAAATAGACAACCACCTGTTTGTAGCATGAAGCCACAAGGAAATCCGTACGGATTTCAGAGAAAGAACTCTTCTTATTTGCTGAAAAATTCACCCTGTTTCGGGGGTCAAACCTGGGAACGCCTTTCTGGAGCGTTCGCTCTGCAAATTGAGCTAACCAGATATAGAGCTCAACCTTTATTTGTGTTCGGCCTATTGTTCAAGTATCCCGGCCGTGGCGGCTGCATTTTCGATGGAGGCGAAAATGTTTGAGGCTCGTGTACTTAGATTTAGGGGCAGGTTAAAGAACCCCAGGAGGACGAAATTTCCGGAGCCCTCCACTACGGCGTCTCTCATAATCATATTGTAGTTTTGGGACGTTAAAGGCCAACTCCGGCGATTTTTTGGCCATGTCAAAGTAATGGTGCTTTTATGTTCCTGAGACGCTCCTGTTATGGGCCCGATAGCAGAAATACTCGGCAAATTGGAGAATAATTTTAAATAAGCAAAAAAGCGCAACACCGAAACCGAAACCCAACCGAGTGTACTGTCTACGTATGACGTAGACGTTGTTACGAATGAACCGAAAGTCGTGCAAGGCATGCCGGTCACGCCGGCGCGGAGTATGAAAACTGTGACAGCCGGGATGACCAGCGAAGCGCCGGCCAAACCAACGCCGTCTGTCGCCTTGTGCACAGCAGACGCTCGCTGTAGCGGCCGAAGCGCCGAAGTTAGCGGTGCCCTCGGCTGCGTCACTTCCGCCGCCTTACCAATACTGACGTCACAGACGCAATGTTGCCAATAATTCTGGGAAGCCAGGAGGGCGTTTGCAGACAATCTTTAAAATTCATTTGCAAACAATCTGCGCATGTCTCAAGCCTGTAATTTGGCATAAATGACGGAAACGTGCCAAGGAACGTACCCAGCGAATTTCATTGAGATCCATCGACCTCGAAAAATCGCCGGAGTTGGCCTTTAAACCCCAGATATTATTATTATTATTGTTCAAGTAAATACGGTACTTGGATTCATGACCATCTTGGAGTTAACACGTGACCACAACCTCGGGAATTCTCTGTTGACTTGTACAGCTGGGTTTGGACATTGAAGAACTGGAGGAGCTCGAGGAGGATGCCGGTCTGGGCAACGGCGGCCTCGGTCGTCTGGCGGCCTGTTTCCTCGATTCCATGGCCACCCTGGGCCTGGCGGCCTACGGATACGGCATTCGCTACGAGTACGGCATCTTCACGCAGAAGATCACCAACGGAGAGCAGGTGGGTGCCTCGGTGACCTCAGTGAGCCGGGCTCAGTAATGTGACGCTGGTGTTAGAATGGCTGACTGGGTGTGTTAATCAGTGGCGCAAACTCATGAAAATCACAAGGGGGGACACACATCCTACCATGGCGGTCATTTTGTTTTTATAAAGACACGTTTTATTTTAGTGTTATAAAAATTATTATAATACCTTGAAACACAAAATTTAAACGAGCACGCTTACAAAGCTGGAGCCTACAGAGCTGGAGCATTTCGTATATGCTTGTGCTCATGTCACTTATTTAGTTCGAAGTGACGTCGAAGCAAATGGTAATTAGTATCGAATATTTTTTAACAAATTTGAATTATAGCCGGTTTTCGATAGCAGTGAGGTGCGAGGTATTAGTAGTAAAATATGCTGCATTTTAAACTTTTGCCATATTTAGCCCATATAAGCCCTTATGACATGCATTTCAACTTTAGAAAAAAAATTAATTGGGTTGCAGTTAATATGCGTACTTAGCCTTAAAGTGCAGCTTCACTGCAGTGTGGATTTTTCCCGAATTAGGTATTTTCACGGCATAATGGTCGCAAGCAGTAGGGAAGCCATCATGTTAGGCGGATCACAAGTGTCAAAATACGACTTAGTTTATTTTGAACGCTTTTGGAAATTTTTATTTTGTCGAAATGGATTTCAATATTACAATATTCATTTTAATATTCACGCAGGCCTACTTTTCATGGTATGTGTGCCACTAATGGATGTAGAATGTACGAATGAAAGAGTAGCATGAAAAACATGGACAAAAAAATTCAGGACACTGACTGGCAACTTCACTTTGTTTTCTCACATGTGCATATTGTCACGTGGTCGTGACGTTGACAAAGGCAGCAGTCGGCGTGTTCAAGACTAAACATATAATTTGGGCAAACTTGTGCCACATGGGGCACAAGATCACCCAAATAAGAAGTAGGGCACAAGTTGCCCAAGCGGGCACAATATGTCACTTGGGCAGCAACTGCGAACTTTGATCAAAAGGATGCAGTTGCATGCGCTATCTCTGCAGAGATCAGTAGACTGTCATATCTTTGTACGGCTCATAGCTTTGTTCGGGTTGCTCTCACTGCTTGCTTCACATTGAGGCGACAGACAGCATGACAGCCGCTTCGCTCACTGGAGCGGCCGTATTCCCTTACACTGGTGTTTTGCAGTGTTATACCAGATTGGACCTTAAAGGAGTGAGCTGCTAGCCTTATTTCGTATAACATTTCAATTTGTTGCTTAGAATAACAGAGAGCTGAGCTAGTTGGTAAGTATTCATTCAAACACCATGGCATTTGTGGTGTTCTGACTTTTTTCTTGTGTCCGTGTTTGCACGCTCCGTCTTTTTAGAATGAAGCATTAATTGCTTTGCTCTCACGACGACACCGATATTTTTTTGGTTGTGTGGTAGCTGATGTGCGTGTGTATGTGCATTGCAGACCGAAGTGCCAGACGACTGGCTTCGCTTCGGCAACCCATGGGAAAAGGCTCGGCCAGAGTACATGATTCCCGTCAACTTCTATGGTCGCGTTGAGAAGACTGACAAGGGCTTCAAGTGGGTTGATTCGCAGGTCAGTGGCAGCACATGGTAGACTGGAGGAAGTGGTAAAACTGATGACATTACTCTGAACTAGCTGCTCTAACATATCCCACGATAACTTATGTCTGGGACCTCTGCAAAACCCTTGATAACACTTTAACAATTTATACGTGCCAAAAGTTTGTACAACGTTTGACCGATTTAATTGTTCGTGGCAGAAACTGCAGCGTGTACAAATTTGTAAACTTGGGGCATAGACATGTCGGAAACTCGCCAATTTTTTCTTCATGAAATTGTCTTGGGTAATAAATAGCAGATTTATGTTGCCCACAACATAAATCTGCTAACTAATCACTATAATTGGGTCACTAGAGTCACTACTAGTTACTGGTCGCTACTAGAATCACTTCAGCTGCACTTCAACTATAGCAGCGCCTCCTCTATTTTTCTGTGCCTGTGGGAAGGAGCGGAGCGCAATGGGAACCGACCGTCAGCGTTAGTGCGGCTTTTAGCCGCCGAGCGCCGCCACCGTAGTAGACCAGCCGTCGCGTCGTCGCTCGCGGAAATGAATGCCGTGGCTGCATTCGAAGCTGCTATATCGTTCAGTTTTCGGCTGTATTCGCGTTGTTTAAAGTATAATGAAAACTTATAAACTGAAATCATGAAGCACTTGTCGTTCTGGGCAACCAGCCCATTTCGAAGGCATGTGTCTTTCGCGGCTATTTGATCGAGACGCTCGTGCGTCGTCTGCTAGCCCGATTCCAGAGAGCGTATGCCAGTGATGCGCGGAAAATTGTTTTGTCACCGTTACGTTCGCTTGACTGAGAGTCGGTTATTGACTGTCTGAAAGTCGATTTTCGAAAGCAGCATCTGCCAAGAGCTAATACTGAAAGCTTGGGCGCTTAAAGTTCCCCGATGCGTGCTACCGTCTACTGGTGTAGCACACTATACGCAAGCCATGAGTTCATGCGCTAAATAGCATGAAATGTCACTAAGCTGCTTCCAGTGACAATGTACATAATAATTGTTGGTTGTTTCGCCGGTAGCGCATGTTAGTGTCCACGGGCTCCGATTCTTCAACTTCGGGACCTAATGTCAGCACTGCATGCGCATGGCAGCGATCGCGAGGCAGCGTTGCTACTGGTACTACAAGCATTCGTTGGCTGTTCGGACACAACACGGTCACGTTTAGGGATACTTGCCATGCTTGATTCAGTTGTTACCTTGGGCTGCAAACGTGAAGGGTAGTCTGCAAAGAATGACGCTACTGAATCCTTCGTAAGCCACCGCTTCTTATATTCTATGAAATCTTCACGTTGTAAACGACGGCTGCATATTCTAGTGTAGTTTGAAGATGTATTAGGAGACCAATTATCCCGCCTAATTACTGCAAGCCACCTCTACCAAACACCAGCGGCAGCTGGAATTTCATGGAACAACAGCCGACCAGTGTATTAAGGCGAAAGCCTTAGATGCATCATTAAACGCGAAAATTGACCGTCGGCGGCGTCAGCACGAGTGATGCAAAAAATAATTACGTGATGACGTCATCATATGAAGTCACAGATCATGACGTCGTCATATTACATCTTCGTTTGGTCAAAATGGGCCGATCACGGAGGCAGTGCATGCCTCCGCTGATGTGCAGAAAGCTTGCACTGCCTCCGATCCTTGAGGCTGTAAGAAAACCACGTTAGGCACAGAAATATCTTGGAGGGAGGCAGGAAATGTTCAATACTTTGACTAGAAGAAAAAGAAGAAGATGGCTTTCGCCTTTCAGTCGTCTTAGATGAATGCGTAAAGGACCCTAACTGTGAGATTTTTTTTCTTTATCAATAAAGGGAAACAAAAAAAAGACAATCGTGATTTCTTTCAGTTCCATTTGCAGAGTGGAACACAACAGTATGACATACTAAGGCATTGGGGTGGTTGCAATAGACTGAAATAGAAAATAAAACGTGAATACTATCAAACTCGACTGCAAGTATCGAACCGGCAGCACGGTCTAACAGTCTGCCTGCGGAATACTTACAGCGGGGATGGAAAGACACGCGAACATGCGGCATCTGCATTCTTTGTTGTTTTGCATCTATTTTCAAGTGGTTATAGCATCGATGATTGATGAGAACACGACGTTATCCATAACACAATAAAAGACCATCTAGCATCTTTTTATTGCCACCACGTGATGAAAACAGCGCGCAGCTATGTTCGCGTTTCTTTCCATCCCCCTGTACCTGTGAAAGCCTGCAAGAAGCACAAATGCTATTAAACTCGGAAGCATACACGAATTCGTGAGCTTTGTGATACGCGCGGCCGTTCAGCGCCAGCTTCCCGTAGTCTACTTGCACAGCGCCACCACGTGGCAGCGGCGAGTGGACGCGGAGCGCGCGCTCGACGGCCCGAGGAGAGCGTTCGCCCAGGCACTGAAAAATAGAGGAGGCGCTCACTATAGTCAAACTTTCTCTCTCAAATGCAACAGTTTTCTTTTAAATTGGCCCAGTGCTTGTCACAAAAGGATTTTTTGCATTTTTTGCATATTACTATGTGTACTTGATTTTGGAAACATTTGTTTGGCCTTGATTAAACCTTCCTCTTAATGCTGTTGTGTCACAAAGCTACAGTGAATTGACAGAAATGTGTGGGCAATATTTTCAAAAAAATTGGCAGTCATACGGTGCATAAGATATGACTTCAATATATAGGGAAATACCATTGTGTTGACTCCGAGCGTATAATCCTGTACATTAAACATAACAGGTTTTGCTGTTATAAGGCTTTTACTGGCTGAAATCCTGCACACGTACCTGCCATCCATTGCTGTGCTTTTGTTATGCATTGCACACATTTTGCATGCTAAAGTAGTGCATCGAAACCGTAAGCGCTGATGACTGTATTTAAGATATCTCAAACTTCTTAAAATACCTCTGATCTAACGCAGGCTACAAACTTGAATATGCTTAATGCATTTTATTAAAATGGAGTTATTTGATCTTGGTACTGGTATTTCATCATGTGGCAGGTTCACCTCAGTCACTGTTTTTTGTAATTTTTTTAACATTCTTAATACTTTGGTCGACTACTAGGTAGGCACTTTCAAGTGTAGTTAGATGCGATTTTCATTGTTCCCATGCTAGCACTCGTACAAAAGTATTTTGCACACCTTGTTTGCGCTTGGGAAGCTTGACAAAGCTTACTGAAAATATACAAATGTTTATGTTTTGTAGTTGCATATCATTTTTTAAATTCTTGCAACACCCAAAACCTTCAGTTCTTCTCCTACTGCGAAGATTGAAGCCGGAAAAGCCGTGTTATGGGGGGGGGGGCTTTCTTTTGTGCATGACGTGCATTGTCTCATCAATGGCAGCCAACAGCTGTCTCAAAATGAAATCCTGTAGAACATAACAGGCCCCGTTGTCTTGAGAGTACAAAAACGGCATGAAGCTCATTTCTTATGTAGTAAGTGTTCTTGTCTCTGAGACAAAATTGTTCACGTCATTCTGCCATGTTGGCAAAATCGTACACCTTTATGTTTACTTTACGTCATGTCCATTTTTCTCGATGCAAGAACGCTGGATTAGTAGAGTTAATCGGTTCACCAAAAATTGTCGTTCTACGCGTCTTTTGTTCATGGATGCGATCTGCCAGAACCTAGCCATACTGTAAAAAGAACAAGCTAAGGTAAGTTTTCAGTGGCCGTAATTTCTACCTGAATGGGATATGGCGTTTTGTGCACTCTGGTCTTGTTCAGAGACGTCTGGAATGTAACGATGAAATGCACCTAGGTCTTTTTTTTCTTACAATTACAAGTATGCCCGACTTTTTTCAGGTCGTGTTTGCCATGCCCTACGACAACCCCATTCCTGGATTCCGCAACAACGTCGTCAACACCATGAGGCTCTGGTCTTGCAAGTCTCCTATAAACTTCAACCTTCGCTTCTGTAAGCGTGGCCTGCAGGATAAAATTATTGTTTCGTGGTTAGTGATACAGTTAAGCCTCTATATAACAAGCTTTAACATTACGAAATTCTCAAAATTCACTTTTTCCAACTTGATTGCCATAGAACACCATGCATTTTGAACCTCAGTATAAGGAATCGCGTTATCCTTGATTCAAGGGAGACCGAGACAATAAATTTAAACTTCTGCTGGGGCCTGTTTCATATGGTTGTGTTGAACATGGTGTTTACGAACGCTTGTCCTATATTACCACAGTGCAATGGACCTGCTTTTTTTTTTTTTTTTTCGGGTGCGCGCCTGATGTTTGGCCGCTGCGAAGAGGTCCTCACTGGCGCAGCATCAAACTGCGCTCACCAAATCTCTGGGTCAAGAAAATAGAACTTTTTTGCATTATTGTAATTATTTTTTTGCACTGCCATGTTAATCAACCATTTTTCTGGCACTACGTGTCTGAAAAAAAAAAAGGGCTTTGGCAACTATTCTTTGAATTTCAATTTAACGTAGGTCGAATTTAAATTTAACAAAGCTTCTACATAACCATGTAAATTGCCGATTTTACTGACTTCGTTATATCGAGGTTTAACTGTAATGAGAGTGACCATGGTTACTTTCATTGATATGAACTCAGTATGCATTCTACATGAATTCAATAGCTTGCATCCACAAGATACCTTAGCCTGAAAAACTTGAACCACTGGAGTTATTGGTGTTACGATCAGTCGATAATCTCTAACGTAGTTTTTTTTTATTGAATGAGTTCCGTTATTCTGCCAATAACTTGAAGCAATTCATGCGCTAATGCTTAATTATAAATACATATGCCTTCTTAACTACTCTGTAAAGCACAGAGTACTCGAGTGGGCACCAGCATGCAAGGTACTATGTCCTCAAAATTACATTCGTGCATGTAAGTTCAGTTTAGGGTTTAGTGTGCCAACGTTATAGGTCAGTGCAAACATACTACTTGGCAAGATCTAATGATATGTAGCCATAGTTGTAGTTGCTATGATTTACAGTTTCTGCCTTTTTTTTTTGGTTTGAGAGAAAAGGGAGATGTTGTCAGTCTTCTGAATAATATACAGTTTTTGTCGCTGAACGTAACACTGTTATTCTGAAAGGTTTGTGAAGGGGGGATCGCATTGGTTTTTGATTGCTTGATGTTTTATGTTGTCTGTTTTTTTATGTACAACTGGTGTTGCACCTAAATCTGTGCAGTCAACAACGGAGACTACATTCAGGCCGTCCTAGACCGGAACCTGGCAGAGAACATTTCCAGGGTGCTCTACCCGAACGACAACGTGAGTCTATCAAAGCTTGTTGGCTGATACGGTGCATCAATTAAACAAAACGAAATTGAAAGGAGGCGAGCACTAAAACACAGCGGGGCTCTCCCTGTCATCGTTTATTACTTTGAGGGTAGACACTGGTCTTCTGCACACCAAAGTATCACCAAGAAATAGACATTCTGAAACATTTCCTTTTTTAGAGTACTAAACATCCAAGAGAATAGATTGCTGCAATAACACATTCTGATGATTCTAGTTATTTTTCAGGTTAAGCGTGTTGTTCAGGTTAAGCAGGACTGAATCCAGGCCGCGGCAGCCTTGTTTCGTTGGAGGAGAAATGCTAGTGGCTTGTGTTCTTAGATTTAGGTGCACGTTAAGAACACCTGATGGTCAAAATTTCCGGAGTACTCCACTACGGTGTCCCTCATAATCATATCTTGGTTTTGGGACATAAAACTTCAACAATTACTGCACTTTTAGCTATTAAAAAAAAACAGCGCTCTTTCAATCATTATTACACTGTATCACAAAACAATAAATCTCGTATTTTTTTTTTATAGAAAAGCCAAGGTGGTTACATTTCTTGTGCTGTTTTAATCTTATTGAAGTTACAGTAGACTCTCCGTAAACGGAAATCTCTTAAATGGAATCGTTGCTTAATTGGAACAGCTACCTTAAATGTGATTGGTTTCATACTTGAATTCTGGATCCCCGTTCGTTTCTCAGTAAACAGAACTCCCGTTAAACGGGACGTGTTCTTCCTGCTTTATTCTGGTTCCACTTAACGAGCGTCTACTGTGTATGGTAACGCATAAGTGTTTGAAATATATAATTTGCACGTGGGTGTGGACCGTGTTAGCCTCCATGGCATGTGTTTTCTTTCTTTTCTTTTCTTTGTTCTTTTTTTTTTGTGATACTGTCAATCTCATCAGGGATTTTTACAGGAGTGGGGTTGAAGGGTCTGCAGACATTGTGGTATATGCATTCACACAAGTATATAATACAGTAGACTCTCATTAAACGGAACCTGAAGGGACCAGGGAAATATGTTCCGTTTAACAGGAGCTCTGTTTACTGGGAGAGGAACAGGGGTCCGGAATACAGGCACAAAGCCAATCAATCACATCAGAGGCAGTTGTTCCATTTAGGCAGCAGTTCACTTTGAAAGGTTTCCTATTACTGAGAGTTTACTGTAGTTCGAATGGGTTGCATAAAATAATGTAGGGCAGTTCGTGGAATTTTCACGCAAGTTTGCATCCTAACCTATGTGTCGTGTCCTCCCTGCCGCAGATGTTCGAGGGCAAGGAGCTTCGGCTGAAGCAGGAGTATTTCATGGTGGCAGCGACACTGCAGGACATCCTTCGCCGCTACAAGTCATCCAAGTTTGGCAAGACCAGCGTGGTGCGCACCCAAATGGACGAGTTCCCTCAAAAGGTGGCCATCCAGCTCAACGACACGCATCCGTCGCTGGCCATCCCCGAGCTCATCCGCATCTTCGTCGACATTGAGGGCCTCGACTTCGACAAGGTATAACCTTCATTTTTTGTTTTTTAGTGGCAGGAGTACCGAGTGACGCTCTGTTTCCAGACCACACTGCCTAGTGTCGGTGCAAATTGTCTGAAAACCCCGATAAAATTTCAGAAATATAGAAGGGATGGAACGGGTTAAGCTAAGGGTTGTATATGATAGTGGACGTTAAGGTATGTCATAAATTAAAATTGGAGTCTTATAATTAGTAGAAATTAGTATGACGATTCGACAAACTGGTACGAAATTGATGGTTGTGGTTCAAGTGAAGAGTTATATTTTGAGGCAAAAGCCTTCGGTGCCTCATCAAACAAAAGTGACCCTCGACGTCAACACGAACGCTAAAGTCACGTGATCAGGTATTACAGCTTGATGACGTCATGACGTCACAGATTGGCAAAATTTGTTATGTGATTATGATGTCGTCATCATGACGTCACATAAGATGATGTCCAACAAAAGGCAGAAGTTCAGCGTGGGGAGCAACGGTCAATACATTGACTGAGTGGAAAAAGATAATTTACAGTTAATCACACGTTTACCAACACAGTCAGTGTGAGTGCCACTTTCAGTCCCCTAAGTCTTGTATTAGGGTGACTTTCTTTTTTCACTTTTAACTTTTGTGGCATTGCAGTGTTGTAGAGGGAAGCAGGCACGGTAAAGTACAATATGAAAAGCACAGTAGCAAATAAAGTAAACGATATATATACCAGGCAGAACAAAAAATGAACTGAGCCAATACACTCAAACCTCTCAAACCTCATTATAACAAAGTCACATCTGCCACGAAAATAACTTCGCTATATCCGAAAATTCGTTATAAACGTTTATTTGTAACACTGTATCTATTACAAGACTATTCTTCATTTACTTCGTTATAACCGATAATTCGTTATATCCATGTTCGTTATATCGAGGTTTGAGTGTAAATACGAGCGCCATATGGTGTGAAACAAGAACTTCATTCACTGGTTGCTGAGGTAATCTAGCAGAGTAATGTGAAAACGGGAGGGTCAGCTATTTGAACAACATTTAACGGACACTAAAGTGACAAACTGTTTTGCTCGTTTTAGTAAGGGTGTGCGAATACTCGTCAAATATTTTTTCTAATAGTGTTTGCTATTTGATTCGATTTGCAATGGAATTTCACTATTCAAAGTATTTGAACTTCCTAAAAATATAATGGTTTCATTCTCTTAAAATCAAATCGCAGTGCTTCTAAATTATGTGCGTAAACCCATTGTGTCTGTATGTAATGTTACAAGATATTTTAAAGACTATGGCATGCCACTATGTTGATGATCAGAAGAAAAAAAAAGGCAAGTGCAATGCACCCTCATAGAAAGTCATATTTATTCAGCTGGCAATTCTTTTTCTTCAGTGATTAACTTTTTCTGGCTTTAAGGTCATTTCTGGATATGCCTCGATTGCATGCCATTTCAAGGGCCATTACCTTGACAAGCTCTGTCTACACGGAGCTTCGTGAGAACGCCTGCAAGCTTTGAGATAGATATTTTCTCATTTTTGGACCATAGAAACTTTTTCTGGTCGACATACAGCTGAAGGTTTCCTTCCTTTGTTCGCACCACTCACGGACACAGGTTTGCAGCACGCAGAATAGACTCCACGTAGCTGTCCTCAGTGTGCGAAATAACTTTCCTTTGATATGAGCTTTTATAATAACAAAAAACACGGTTGATCCCTCCATCATAGGAATCGGAATAACACGAAAGTAAAGCGTGCCCTTACAGAAGCAACTGAATGCTTACTGTACATTGATATAAGAGAGTTTGCACAATGTATATTGATGTCTGGCAGCTAATGGCGCCGTTTAACGTGTATGCACCCACTTTGATGATTGGTGGTACATCTCCATTCCGACGACTAACGTCCATGTTAAATGATTAAACAAACCCTCGTGGTAGCTGTAGTAGTTAACGGTGAAAGCGTAATCAGTGAACAAGGTGTGATAGCCAGAAGAGCGTCGCATATTGGACGCAGAGCTTGTTCGCCATCCCGCGGCATGTTAAAATGTGATTGAACACCCACGGCCACACTAGAGGGAAACGCAAAGAGCGTCGTGTCGCCACGGTAGCCTGGCCGCGATTTTTCTCGGGGCGAGCGCGACAACGGGGAACGCGGGGTTACAGCCAGGTGAGGCAGGCGCGCGTCGCAGAGCTATTTTTGGTTTGTATTAGCGTGATGCTGAGCGAGGCCGACGATTTTACGACGCTTGGGCAAAGGTCGCCACCTCGCGGTGTGTTAAGGCATTGACAAAATTCAACTTCTATTGAAAACGCGCAGAATGGGACGGACGCGTAACGCGTTGCAGGTACTAGTTGCGGAGGCCACAGCAATGACGAATTACTTTACCTTGCCACTCCCAGAGGTCAACACCACCCGGCCGACCGGGAGAGTGGTAGATATAAAAGGCGCGTTCGTGAAGACTCCAGAGTCTGTGACCGTGGCGCAGTGGATAGCGTGCCCGGCATCTGTTGTTGCGGACCGAGCAGTGGTGGGTTCGATGCCCGTTGACGGTACCTTTTTTTCTTTGCCATCTGATTGTGTATATTTTTTCGACGTCATTTCCGTGACGGAAATATGTCACTGAAGTCTTGGTGGACCCCGGGATAAAACACGTTCGTGTTAAAAGCATGTCACGATTTCCACTTCACTGGGAACAAATATAAAGCGGATAGACCATGAATTGAACACGAAATGAGCCTGTGCCAATTAACTTCAAAATGCATTCCGTTGCCGTTTTGTGATCTCGATGTCACTACATCTGCCACTGGCGGTTGGCTCTTGCTAATGCCGCGAACGTGGTTTTGGTTTCGTACCTGATAGACATGTTTTGCTAAACACCCTTTCCGAATAATATCTTGGCACTGTGAACTCGGCCTGCAATATAAAATTCGTTAGTATCACCAGAAAAACAGTGAAATATCGATTTATCCAGGCTTGTGGCAATACTGTACGTTACGCCACCCGTGTCAAAACGCGACAGCCAGCAGCGCAGTCTCGTTTTCACACGGCGGACAGCGTGCTGCCGTCAGGACTACGAGTTACCGCGCAGAAGGAATTGTTTTCCTTTCGGCCATATTTTGCGCTACATTTTAACGCGAAAATGTTATTTGGCCAGGTTTGCGAAAGCGCACACACATCTGGAGTCCGTGAAAGCTGTGTGCGAAAAAGCCATGAGCTCTCCTACCGGAACTGATGCCGGCGCGCCACAGGAACCACACGCAGATGTGGAGTAGGAGAGGGAAACCCGCGCAGCAGATGAGGAACTCTGGACTCGAACGGAGTGCCCTTGTCCGTCACATCAGTTGTGCCTCCACAGAAGTTGAAGGAGGAGGAGAGGTTGAGGAAATAGCGTCTTTTCCTTTCGCATGTAAAGTGTTGTCGACACCACATTGTTTGCACCAAATCATGTAAATAAATACAATTCGGCCTCTGCATTGCCTCGTTCTTTACAAGACATCTAGGGAGCACCGCTTAGCAGCAGCCTCCAGTGCCTCACCAACCTAGCTAAAAGAAACTCTTTCATGTCCCTATCTCATCAGAATATGCTTAAGGATCCTCTGCAACTTTAAAAAAAAATTTCACTTTGACGTATGCGAAAAATAATCCAGATATATTCTTAAAATATTCGATTCGATTCACACTCAAACTTTAATATTTGAATTCACTTAACACCCAAAATTTTGCTATTCGCACAGCTGTACATATTAGTAAATTATTCTTTCACAATTCTAAAATCGTCATGCTTGCCACGAGAAGACGCTTGGTATGCGAGAAAACGTGCAAAAGGAAAATGCGTGCGGTGGCACCACTTTGAAACTCCTGCACCAAACGTGGTCACATTGTAGATTTTGATTCGCGAGCGCTCCATTATAGGCCGCACTAGTGCATTGAACGGAGGTGACCCGAGGTGACCCCCCTACTTCCCTACGTAACCGTGCAGCCGGTACATGACGTGTAGCTGATTTCTGTTTTGACGCGCTTGATGGCATATACATCGAAAATTCTAATCGGTACACTGTTCTGTGTGCTCACGTGACCGAGCGTTTCACTCGCTAGGTGGTGATAGTTGCACCCGGCGGCTTGTCGTTTTCGGAGCTCTGTCAAACCGAAACTGAGGCTGTGTCGGTAATGAGGAGCTGTAATTAATTATCTGTCGCGCGCTGCAGCAAACGATGCGCCGTGTTATGACTAACAGGCCCCCAGCAACACATTGCAGCGAAAAACGCAGGGCAAAAATTTTTGTGTCAGGACTCCTTTAACATACCAAGTTTGAAGAAATGTCGTTCAGCCACTGTCGCCAAATACGAAAACTAGTTTGAAATCCATGACGTCACGTGCGGCAGTGTCAGTGTGAAATTTAAAAATGAAGCTTTCACCTTGATTTTCTCCTCTGTTAATAAGCATGTGATGATCAAATTAATGACATTACAGTTCTCAGAGTAAAATTTATGAATCTAAACAGATTCATTAGTGCATTTTAGTGTCCCTTTAAAGTGTATATGGTTCCAATCAGTAAATGTTTTTTGGCAGAAAAGACTCTGAATGTAGTTGATGCTGTGGGCCTTACTTCATTTCATTTCTTTATCTGTTAGGCTGTCGACCTGACGACCAAGACGTGTGCCTACACAAACCACACAGTGTTGCCGGAGGCCCTGGAGCGTTGGCCTTGCTCCATGCTGCAGAACATGCTTCCGCGTCACCTGCAGATCATCTACGAGGTCAACGCCCGTTTCCTCGCCGTAAGTGTCTTGCTGCCCAACCTCAATGTGACAGAGTTGTGTACTTGTAACACGAAACCTTGTTGAGTTGCTAAATATCATTCATGCTCAGAAGACAGTTGCATTTCTTGGGAGCGTAGTATTCCCGTCAAGCAACGGTAATCCTGCTTGTAATCTCTATGCTGTGACATAATAGTTGCAGTAAGCAGACACCTCAACTGAGTGCTCTCAGTGGGTGCGGCCGCTAAACGTACAAACTTCTACTGCGCAACAGCCGCTCGCCAGAGGGCTCTGCCCCAAACTATATAGCGTTCGCTGTTGTAAAGTTCGTGAATTTACTGCTCTAAACGTCGTTACAAACTGGGTGCAAGGTACGGCGACCAACTTGCAAGCATGGCTGTTTCCAGGAAGTGTCCAAGAAGTTCCCAGGGGACAACGACCGGCTGCGGCGGATGTCGATGGTCGAGGAAGAAGGCGAGAAGCGAATCAACATGGCCCACCTGTCCATCGTGTGCTCTCATAAGATCAACGGCGTGGCGCAGATCCACTCGGATATTCTCAAGAAGCACTTGTGAGTAGATGCGCCAATATATACTCAGTTAAAATGTGAGAAGTGTCAGCTCCTCACACAGCCGTCACTCTCCCTCCCACAGAGAATTTGCACAAGTGCTCCCTCCAATAGCGCTTACTAACTTTCGGGACGTCAAGTGCCTCTCCAGTGTGTCACATAGTCAACTTTCCCGTACAGACACACATTTCTATTCCTGGTTTTAGGTCAGAAACTGAACGTCCTGGTAAATTTCATCTGAGATTCTGGCATCTCTTCTCAGCCAGACGTAATGCTTTAGGTAGTGAAGACGAACCTTTAACTCTTCTTATGCATACCGTATAATGCCGAGCAAGCGCCCCCACCTGAGCAAGAGTCCCCCTCCTCCCCTGTGGCCACTTTTTTTTTTCAAGACGAGCATTGCTTGTGTAAAAAAGAACCACAAGAATGAGTACACTGAATGCGTATCTCATGTTGTTTATGAAATTCCGTTGTCATGTGGCGGGTCGCATATTGGTCAAACCGATCACCGCTTCAATGGTTTGACAGTGACGAGGGGTAATAAGAACAGTAAATAAATAAAGCATTTCATTAGAAACATGGATGGGCATTTTCTTATTTTTAGCGGCTCTCCCGCTGCCATCTTGAATTTCGGTCCGGGACCGAGCAAGCGCCCCCCCCTCCAAATCCGGTCGGATTGTCCTTTACCGTAGCGGGGGCACTTGCTCAGCATTTTACGGTAGTATTTACATTAGCCAAAAAGTGTACTTACAGTTTGAATGGAAACCAGCTAGCACGACTGTCTGTCACAAGTAAAGGGCAGGCGTGCCACGGTTATGTGGGCGGAGCTTGATTTTGTTTTTGTATCGAGTACAACGGCCTGCACCGCCGAGCGGCCGCACCTTAGCACAGGGATCTTGTGTCCTTTCTCTTATTGTATCATGTGCTACTGTTCTTCAATTTATGACACTGATTCAGTGTTATACTTTCTTTAGCTGAGGATCCCGTTTTCAGTTTTAATGCTGTGAGACCTTCATCTGTAAAGCGGCAATATGCAATTTGTGTGTGCTTGAAGAAACTGAAAGCAGTCTGCTTCTGTGCACGTGGCCTTCACTCGGGGATGGGTAATTACAGCCTTCCTTTAACGACTGCCCCCTCCCCAGAGCTTTGTGCACGTAGTTTTTTGTCAGATTGACACACCCTCCACCAAGTGACAATGTCGTGTGGTGACGTTCTAGCGACGTCGCGAGTTTTGGCGATCTCTGACGTCATGTTGACGTGCTGTGACCACATGTCTTTGGGACGTCGACGGTCTCTTTTCATAATTTACGAGACAGCTCCGCCTTAACAACCAAGAAATAGAAGCGTTTTGAAGAATGTAGTGTCATGCACGTCGGAGACGCCCAGGGTGCCGTGACTCATGCTTGTGTAGTTTGTGATGAAATGCTCTTGGTTGAGTCTTTCTGTGAGGCTTACCATCTTTCCAGTGAGGGTGGTATCGTGTGATTGTGAAGTATGGGGCTTGGGATGCAGCAGGTAGAAAGAATAACCCCTGTGGCATAAGGGAGTCATTCTTGCAGTGCTTGCATTCAATGAAACACATCTTGGAGACTTGTGATCACTTTTTTTTTTTAACCCATTCACTTCTTGCAATCTTGCATTGATTGGCCGATAGCAGCAACATTGAAAGTGCAGTGTTTGTGTAGCCGTTGAAGAAGAGTGAAAGGGATGGAACAAAAATATTGACAGGTTAGTAATGAAAAGTAGTGCTTGTGATTAGCTTGTGCACTGCCGCTTGAACGTGCAGGTTCAAGGACTTCTATGAGATGTTCCTGAGCGCTTCTTGAACAAGACCAATGGCATTACTCCGCGTCGATGGCTGCTGCTCTGCAACCCGAGCCTGGCCGATCTCATCGCCGATGTGAGCCTCGTCCTTGTCATCTATTTCGCGGCAGTCCTTTTCAGTGCGTTAGCATTAGAAGTGGGAAAGCGGAAAAAAAGCTGGGTGATTGCACCGTGAACGGTCCGAGCTAGGTCCACAGGTAGTGTATGAGTGGGGCTATGTGGAAGTAGGTTAAAATATAGACCTGAACTGGGATGTGATTAAGACTGGAAGCAAAGTTAAGATAGAAAGTAAGAAGGAGAAGTGAAATTAAGACCGGAATCGGGCACCCAGAAGTTGTAAAATTGATGATCAGTATTATGACAGTCGCTAGGAACGACGCGAAAGTCATGTGACAGAAGGTGGAAGTGAAGTCCAGAAGAATAGGGAAGTTTGAAGAATGGAAAGTAAGAGCAGATGTGAAAGGTAAAGAGAAGGGCCGCCAACTGCCCAGTTGTAGACCGGCTCAGCCAGTCTTTTAGACAGTCGGCCGGTCGCCGGTCTGTACCGGCCATCATTGGCCAGCTTTTTGTCCATCGAGTCGCAATTATTAGTGTTTTTTTGCATTTTATAAGTGTAAATGCAGCGACTTTGAAGATACTAAATATTTTTCGTCAGTCATCAAAACTCTCACTGAAATTTTCAACCCATTTCTATCTTGTGCCCATAACAACACGAAGTAATTGTTCGTGCCAGATACACTGATCATTTAACTAGAGCGAAATATCAACATCACTGGTTATGTGCTTGCATCATGAACGTAAATTCTCCACCTTTGAAGCTGTGAAAATAACATCAGTGTCTGTTCCAAAAGACTAGAGATCTCAACCTGAAAACTAGAGCTGGCTCCTGGCCGTGGACGACATGTATTAATTAATAATCACTGCTGAGCCTTTACGTCCCAAATGGACAGCACATATGTAGACAGCATTTATTTTTATGCCAACAGAATAGTTGGTTAGTTGTGTTTTGTTGTTTTGTACATGTACATTATGTTGACTTCCGACTAGGCAAACAATGTTACAATCCATGAAGGTGCGTTTCAAAGATGTACTTCTTTTTTCAGCATAAATATAACCACCTGTATAAACAGGGCCCCCCCCCCCTAAAGAGCCTTGTCTTTTTTTAGTGGTAAGGTGGCAACCCTACTAAAGAAAGTGCAACGTGACGTTCATGCATTTCTCACATTTACCGCTAAATTAAGGCAGAAACTTTTGTGTTGATTGTCTGTCGAGTGGCATGCTTCGTATGGCATAACTTAGCAAAAACTGTGTGTAGGGTTTCTGAAGTTTGACAATCTTGGTATAGTGAAGGTAGGAATTCCCCCAAGTTGTCGTTTGACAATGCACCTATGATTGCGAAACAGTCCAAACATCTGGGACCTGCAGTTGATGTGTGTCGATCGGCTCTGGGTTAGAATTAGTTGTCTTCGATTATTTCCAGAAAATCGGCGAGGACTGGATCGTCCATCTGGAACAGCTGCAGAAGCTGAAGCCACTGGTCAACGACAAGGCATTCCTGCGCGACCTGCAGAAAGTGAAGCAGGTCAGTGCTACTTGAAAGCAAAAAAAAAAAAGTGCTTTAGAAAAAAACTGCGCACGTGACTTTTAGCACATGTTTGCAAAGATGCAACAAAAGCTTGGTTTCATGAATACGTGAAGGCGTGCGTGTCATGGTTGCCATGACATTAATGGCCACCTTTGAATGAATTCTGGATTCCGCGAAAATCCTTGTTTCGTATATTGTATGCTGGCAAACTTTATTATAGTGAAGTTGCAAGTGACCTGAAAATAGTTTTGCTATATATGTAAACTTCACTAAAAGCTTACTTTTGCAACACTATTATCAATGAGATACTAATATCATGTGCTTTGGCAATTCGTTGTCACAATGTTTGTTATATCGAGTAGCACTGTACCTGGAGTGGCCTGGGTGCAAAGATTGATCTTTTATTTAAATACATAGGTGTTAGTGCACTACGAAAAGCTCATAAAGGCGTATTCCTAGCGAAGCTGTTGAAAAAAGGAGCCATTATCAATGCCGAAGCGTCATTCGGAATCCGGTGGGCCAGCTACAGGAAAATGAACCGATATGATCCTATCCAATCAAGTCAACTTTTATTTACGACATGCACAAATTACAATGTTGGAGGTCACCCTGGCAGTAAAGCTGTAAATACACAGCCTGACAAGGCCAGGGCGCCACAACCAGGCAACAGCAGCGCACACATGCGCAATACCATCAAAGCTTTTCGTCATGACAGTTTCATTTATACAACACGAGGTTCTCTGAGCATAAGTACATCTAAATACATGTGTGCATATAACAAGCACATTAAAATACATGTGAATAACATAACCACCAGGAAAATATATACTGTTACTCTGTCAAAATGAATAGTAATAAAAGCAGTACCTGTTTTAAAATAACTTGTCATGAGCAAAGAAGAGATCATACTCCATCCTACACCCTAGCGACGTGCCTTGCGTTTAGATGCGCCGAGTGTCGAAGCACTGGTGCAAAAATAATGAGAACTTTCATTAGCAGAGAAAGAATGGTACCTTCCGTGCAGGCCCGTAGCCAGGAATTTTTTTCGGGGAAATTTTTTTTGAGAAAAACACCTATTTCTATTATTTATTTTTGGTAAAACCAATACTTCACCAAAATCAGCCTTGGCAAGTGAACTTTCTGTGAAAACATTTTCTGGGCATCTTTCCTCATGGTACCAGCCCAACTTGTATTGGCCAAAAATTTTTCATTTGGTTGCGATGACACCAACGGCAAATTAAACAAATCGCACCTCTGCAGCCCTGTGCACTGTTTGTCGAATCGTTGTGGCACCTGGATGCCCCAATGTGATTTTTCGAAAATGCCATAACTATGCCCGTTCACAATAGGGTTGTATGTTGACGAACCTCTTCTCGTTTACGCGGTTGCAGGAAAACAAGATGCGGCTGTGCGAATACCTGCACAAGTTGACGGGTATCAAGCTCAACCCGGCTTCCATGTTCGACATGCAAGTGAAGCGGATTCACGAGTACAAGCGGCAGCTGCTCAACTGCCTGCACATCATCTGCCTGTACAACCGCATCAAGGCTGACCCGTCAGCACCCTTCGTTCCTCGCACCATCATGATTGGTGGAAAGGTGCGTAGCCGAAAAGAAAAAAAAAATTTAGGGGACCTTAATGTTCCATTTAAATGTCTCGTGGTGCTTGCCCTGAGCATTTGATTCGGTTCACTTGATCACATGCGATTTTTTTCATTCTCTTTCCTTCAACGTGTAGCTCATACCCACATATCCAATGCGAGTATTATCATGGTGACGTAACTGATGAGCATGTCACATTATTGATATCATGTCATTCATACATTCATACCTTCTGTGCCAATTTTGATATTTTTGGTGTCTTTCTTTCTATGTGTGGCTCATACCTGCATATCCATGGCCCATACCCACATATCCGATCCACATATCCATTGTGGATATTATCGTTAATTGTGACGTGACGGATGAGCATGTCATGTTATTGATGTCAAGACCTATCAGTCGTGTTAGTCATACATTCGTACCCTTCCATGCTAATTTCGGTATTTTTTTCATCTTTCTATGTGTGGCTCATACCTGCATATCCCTGGCTTGCACCGCATATCCAATGTGGATGTTTTGTTTACCGTGACATAATTAACGAGCATGTCATGCTATTGACATTACGAACACACACATTCGTATGTTCCCATACCATGTGCCTGGCGCAGCATAGCCTCAGCTGCTTTTGCGCCATCAAACTTTAACTAACCAACCTTCCATGCCAGTTTTCGATATTTTTTGCATTTTTCATTTTCGCTTTTTTTTTTTTTTTTTTGCACTGCCAGGGATGAGGTAGCTTCATCTTGTTGCTGTGCCATGCTCTAGTAGATAGCAGCACGCACCCCACTGAGCAACGAAAGCTGGAGCGAGTTAGTTCATGCAGAGCAATCGATACATGTTCCTAGAGTGGTCCACAATAAAAAAAAGGATATTGTCCATTTTTAGTGAGTATTCAGGATGACTGTGTGGTAGAAAAGGTGTTCCACACTCTAATAACAAATAAGTGTCACTCTTTCTGGTAAGTCCTGACGTGCTAACTCTTGTTGGAGAGTCATGGGGTGCAGTTCTTAAAGTCATATACATGGCAAGTCAGAACTCTCAACAAAGAGTCAAGGACTCTTTTAGAGTGCAGGTAGTAAAAAGTAATGTAGTCTTTTCAAGATGTGGCAGCACACAGTTTAGTGTGACTTTTTCACAAGGCCTTTTGGTATTACGAAAGAAAATGAGAACTGCGTAAGCACTGCCTCTGTCGTGCTGTCGCAAAAAAGAAGCTGATCATCTTTGTCAAAACTTACGTATGTGAATTGCTGCTAAGCGGCAACACGAATGCGTCACATTCCTTATTGTGGTATCTTTCTGCGCACATTGACGGAATAAAAGCCAGTTTCTTCTACACAATAAATTTACTTGAAGATCAGCGCTCTCACTGTCCCGGTTTCTGTCGGTGCTTACATGTTTTTTTTTTCCTATTTTGCCTAAGCGCTGGAAATGCATCAAAGTTCAGTATTCCATCTAGCCCAGCAAGCTGTTGTAAGTTAGTTTGACTTGGTAACTGCAGGCAGCTCCAGGCTACCACATAGCGAAGCAGATCATCAAGCTGATCATTGCGGTGGGCAATGTGGTGAATCACGACCCCGTGGTCGGGGATAAGCTGAAGGTCATCTTCCTGGAGAACTACCGCGTCACCCTGGCCGAGAAGATCATCCCGGCCGCCGACCTCAGTGAACAGATCTCCACAGCCGGCACGGAGGCCTCGGGAACCGGAAACATGAAGTTCATGGTTGGTCTCTCTCTCTCTCTCTCACCTATTGCTTCTAATGCGGTAGCGTTGTTAAATGTCGCTGCACGTTAAAGAACCTCAGGTGGTTGAAACTGTCCGGAGCATTCGGGTACGGCATCTCTGATAGCCTGAGTTGCTTTCGGATGCTAAACTAACAAGTTATTCAGTTCCATAATGAACTCCACTGCTTGCGTTTATGCATTCAAGCCTATCAGAAGATTCTAAAATAACCTGGAAGGTTCCCAGACATTCAGGCGCAGTTTGCATTAGGCAGTGGTTATACATGTAGTGGACGGGGTACATAAAAAAAGCAAAAGAAGTGCACGTGGCAATATAGTTGAGTTAGTGCTTGTCCTATGCCGCATGTGCTCTTCTATGTCCCGTACCAAATTTGCGTTCTGCAGTTTAGCCAAAAACATGAGGCAGGTTGATGGTCGCTTTCTGTTCTTGCCTCCTCCATCAACAAGCATCGATTGAAGTGACGATTGCAGTGTTTAAAGTTTGTTCTTTTCCTTGCAAACAGATGTTTCATGTACTCGAAAATTGTTTCCGCAGCTGAATGGCGCACTGACCATCGGCACCCTCGACGGAGCCAATGTTGAGATGCGAGAGGAGATGGGACCCGAGAATATCTTCATCTTTGGAATGAACGTGGAGGAAGTCGAAGAGCTCCAGAGGAAGGGGTGAGTACCGTGCGAATCTCAATTCTCAGGAGCCACTCGCGTGCTGGTTGCCAAACTGGTTACCAATGAAAAATCGTCTGCTTACTGCATTCATATCAGTGATAATGCGAAACTGTATCGAGATGCAAGTCTCGAGAAAACATTTCACATTGCACTACATAAATGTGAGCTCAGAATTCCATATGTCAAAATAAGGATTAGTTTTGACAGACCATACGTCTAAGCTACTGCAGTGCTTGCGGTTGCACTCTGTGGACGGCAGCATAAGTAAGGAAATGCAGATCTACCAGAGCGTGCATGAATGTGAAAGGGTGTGAAGCAGCATGATTTGCTGCTATAAATGTGCGTCTGAGGGTGGTCTTGCATGAGCTTTATGTGCTCAGCTGCTGACCCATAAGGTTGCAGGTCCAAACCCTGCCTCGGCGGTTGCATTTCGATGGAGGCAAAAAAGAGGCTCGTGTACTTAGATTTGGGTACACGTTAAAGAACCCCAGGGGTTCCTTAACATGCCTCCACTATGACATGCCTCGTAATGATATTGGGGCTTTGGGACGTAAGAACTCGGATATTATTATTATTATTATTATTATTATTATTGTTGTTGTTGTTGTTGTTGTTGTTGTTGTTGTTGTTGTTGTTGTTGTCGCATGCACTTTATGTACTGCGATGACTTGTCGAAGAAATGACACCGGAGTGGATGTTTCAAAAGGATTATGTCCGCTTGTCAGGACATTGGCTTCAGCGATGTTCCATGTACTACTACCATTGTTCATCTAGTCAAGCCTCTTTCTTCACATATACTTCTTTATAAATAGCATGTCACACTGTGCTTAAACTTCCAAGTCACTACTACAGTTAAACATAGAGTCGACAGTTTTCTGCCTCTAGGGGATGAGGGAGACTGTTTTCTACCTTAAGAACTTCATTTTTTTAATGGTTGTGCAGTTCATCACAGTTTAAGTGGAGTTTTGCCTTGACCCACCCTCCAACACGCTCTTTTGCAGTCCTTTTAACGTTGTCATCTTCAGTTTAGCTATAGTGAGCCTACTCTCTTCACTGTAACATTGCCCTCATAAACGGGAGCGACACCACTAGAAAGTATGGTATAGTTCGATAGTTCAAAGCTATGCCTTTTTTGTGACTCGCTCATGCGTGCAAGAGCAGATCGTACTCTGGAGTCCACCTATTCCATCGCACATTGCGAGTTTGTGTTGTCGTATATTTGCATGATACAATTTTTTAAAAATTTGCATGTGGCAGAGCGACCTTTCACATTATGTGCACATCATCGTGATGCTTGTGCAAATGTGGCACATACATTTTCTCGACAGCGCATGTCTCAGAATTTCAGTCATTCGTAAGTACGGGCTTTGGGAAGCCACTTAGCATTTGAGAACATTACATTTTAAGCGTTTGTAGTCTTGTACTAACACTGTCCATGCTCTATTTTTGCCTGTCCCGATACCTGCATTTCATTACATGATTGCCCTCTTGCAGATACAATGCCTGGGACTACTACAACAGGCTGCCGGAAGCGAAGAAGGCCATTGACCAGATCAACAGTGGTTTCTTTAGCCCATCCAACCCTAACCTCTTCCATGACCTCACCAATGTGCTGCTCAACCACGACAGGTAACCACATGGCTCGCACCTGCACGCTGATGTAGTATTGTGTGTGCACGTGGCAGGAATGTGGTAGGTAAAGCAATGCTATAATTCGCAATTCAAGGGTTACCAACATCATGTTACACCTCATGTTACACCATGTTACAACATCGCATTATGTTACACCTTCGCCTTGCACGAATGTGATCTAACAAGCAATCCTTGCAGAATCACGCATACAAACAGTGCGTAAAGCTTTCAGAATGTAGCATACAAGTCCTACCAATTGAAACAAGCGAAACTGCGTCATCACGGACATTTTGAAATTGAAAGCAGCGTAGCATGTTAAGTTAAAAGGACACTAAACGGAAACAATAAATTGGTTTAGATTGATAAAATGTAAATGTAATTTAACCATCATGCAGGAGAAAATCAATGTCAACGTTTCATTTTTAAATTTCACGCTGAAATCTTCATGCTTAACGTCACGGATTTCAGAGTGTACTTGTATTTTGGCAGCTTTGGCTCAACGAAATTTCCTAAAACGTGACAATGTTAAGTCTATGGACCGCTCAGAGGTCGATGTACTTCATTTTACCAGCCCCACCATGGTGGTCTAGTTATGGCACTCGACTGCTGACCCGAAGGTCGCGGGATCGAATCCTGGCAGCAGCGACTGCATTTTTGATGGAGGCGAAAATGTTTGAGACCCGTGTACTTAGTTTTAGGTGCACGTTAAAGAACCCCAGGTGTTCGAAATTACCAGAGCCCTCCACTATGGCGTCTCTCATAATCATATCGTGGTTTTGGGATGTTAAACCCCAGATATTATTATTATTACTTCATTTTACCGATTAGAAACTAGGTAGCACTTAGTAGACGTCATTAAAATCTATGACGTCGCTGCTTTTGGGAAAACGTGGGTGGTGTTGCCACTCGCATTGTCATTTTGCAAGTTTTCTCTCTTATGTAGCATATTCTTGTGGCAAGCGTGGTGATTTTGGAATTGTGAACGAGTAATTTACTAATGAGAAAAATCATTTTCTCTTTAGTGTCTCTGTAAGGCAGTCCCGAGATATTGGGCCTCAAACCCGTACGTGGCATGGCCATCCAGCGTAGTTGACTGCGCGTATCCCTTTCTGGCGTGAATTATGATGGACTGTCTGCAAATGTGTAAAATTCACACATTTTTCCAAGGCACTCAATGTTTCATTCGAGCAACAAAAAATGAAGTATAACATGTTGTTTTGTGCGAGTTTGTTTTTTATTGTAATTAGCATGTAATTAGATATCTAATTATTCTGCAGTCAGTCATGTTCCACCTTTGCATTAAAAAAAAATTAAATCTTATGGTCGAAATGCATGTGCAATTTGTTTTTGGTTGCATTCGTTTTCAGTAAAGAAAAATAATTTTGAAGTTTGTCCTGGAACAAAGCACGTCTAACGACGCGACGGACATTGTACACTCAAACCTCGATGTAATGATTGTGGATGTAAAGAATTATCGGTTACAAGGAAGTTAATGAAGAATAGTCTTGCCATAGATGCAGTGTTACAAATACACGTTTGTAACGAATTTTTGGGTATAACGAAGTTACTTTGGTACCAGATCTGACTACGTCATGAGGTTTGAGTGTAGTGCCTTCACCAAAGCGATCGGCTGAAGTCGCACGCAGTGCATTGAGGTTAAGTCAAGGCACATTGACTGTACAGAACGTTCAATTCGTCCTATGTGCAATGTATTTTGTTCTTTTTTTGCCCACTAGTCCAGAGAACTGGCTAAGACAAGTTATGTCCACATATGTGGACACTGTCTCCGGGGGTTATTGAAAGGGTCATGCATCCGCCAGCAGACATGAAATAGGCTGTGGCTGATAACTACCATGTTCAAAATGCACAGATATTGTAGATAGTCGTTCACGTTAAGACTTTGTCTTTCTATGTTTTTCTTTGTGCCTCATCTCCGTCAGGTTCTTCCTGCTGGCCGACTTCGAGTCGTACATGAAGTGCCAGGAGCGGGTGTCAGCCATGTACACGAACCAGGAGGAGTGGACCAAGATGGCGCTGCTCAACATTGCCTCGTCGGGCAAGTTCTCAAGCGACCGAACCATCTGCGAGTACGCCCGCGAGATCTGGGGCGTCGAGCCGACCTGGGAGAAGCTGCCCGCCCCGCACGAGACCCGAGGGGACGAGGACGAGAAGAAGTAGAGAAAGAAAAAAAAAGATGGCGGCCAGACGTGGGACATTGGCGACGAAGAAGAGAGACAACTGCCCGCCGACCACAAGCACACACCGCTGCTGCTTCTCGAAGCCAACCGACAGACCCAACCCCACCGACATTTGCACTAGCTGTCCTATCAAACCACCGCTGTTTTCGAAGTCCGTGGGCTTGAGGATTCCATTCCTTAGAACTAAGAAAAAAAATTAATTTAATGCAACCCTCGTAATGCAGCAGGCTCCACCAAAAGATTTTTTAATAGTGAAGCTATTAAGCCAGCCGTTAAATGTCAACCCTGCCACAATACTATCATGATCGTGAACGGGTATGTGCCACAGAATTTGGGCAAATCCCACCGCTACAGCGTGGCCTGTAATAACCCGGACGGGTGACAGAACGAGTACAGAGAGAGATAAAGAAAGAAAGAGATAAACAGAGAGACTGAAATAAAGATATAAAGAAAGAGAAAGAAAAAGTCTTGCCAAAAAGTTCTTCACGAGGCGGGATAGCCTGGCTGTGCCCGATCGTGTCCAGAGAGTCATGGGGCGTCCTAAGAAAGTGCATACTCCCGAGGAGGAAGCCGCACATCTCGAAGCTAGAAGTGTCGGTCGACGGGGAGTACGAGCGGCGACGGACCCGTGCTTCGCTTGCACGACTTAGTGCAAACTTTAAAATTTTTGTCGTTCACTCTTTAAGCGAAAGTTTGCGCCCTTTGGTGTGTGTCTTCTCGAAGTAATAAGTGTGTTTACTTTCTTAAAAGCTCTGCAACTGCTACATTCCCATTGAGAATATGCTGATAACGTGCACGACATTTGCAATCTGGAATTACAGCGGTCATGCAGTGTTAAAGGAAAGTAGTACTGTTTGGTGAAGAGGTATGCGTCAAAGGGCATGTATTCCTAGCATGATTTGAATGAGATGGTTTCACTGAAAGGTGGAGACTCTTATCAATGGAGCATGAAACAATCAAGGTTTTTCAGAGCCGTTCCTTCGTTGGGGCTTTATCAGTGTTGAATACACAAGACCTCGCTATGAAATGTTGACTACGGAGATGCCCCTTGTCCAAACTCCATTGATAACTTTTGTGTTGAAGAGATTGCGAAACTGCCTCTTGAGAGAGTGGCAAGCGATGTGCAATTCTTGCGGGAACGCAATAGGCGTGGGATTTTCAAGTGTAGTCAATCGGTGCGAGTGAGGATTTGCTGGTGCAAGTTGAGAAAGTTATTGATTTGGTGCGTGTAATGAACCTGCGCATATGAAAAGAGCATTGTCTCGTCTGTAACAGTTCGTTTGCATTATAAGTTCCTTTTACGAGGATTTTGGGAAAGAAAGAGGGAGCGCGAAAGGTGGCTCTGACCGCTTTCTGTGGGTGACAAACGTTCCAGCTGTAGATTGTCCTAGTTGGTTGCTTAAAGCATTTTTCGGTGCCGGTGAAACGTTCAGAAACGATGATCTCTAGTCTTAGCGTACCACAAACATTTGATAGCTCGGCATTATGGCGCAGAGCTCAAGAACGGCTTCAGGCTGAGAAGTCAAGTGCAGTCCGCTAACTACTATCGCAAGATAGAACGGTCCAGTTTTCTAGACTATAAAACAAGGCCCTGCTTAAGCATGCAACGGAACTATAGTGTCAAGTGGCAGACTAGAAATGCAGTGGCTATAATCTTTTATCGTATTTAGTACGTAGTGTAGGTAAGCTTGTTTGTGCAAGCTCTTGTTCAGTGCTTGACCGTAACATCAAGACTGCAGTAGTCAAGACAATCCGTTAAATTAATAGTTACCGGTGAAAGGAATACAGGGAATGTTCCATTTGCAGAATGCACAATAAACACGTGAGAATGACTTCCAAGTTGAGTGCTAGTCTCCTCACTGTATGAAGTGGGCTGTGATGCACCGAAAGTTTGGTTGAGTCGTCGAGAGGCACATGACGTACGGTGCCAAGCCAAATGTGCGTGTGAGATTATGAAAAGCTTGCTCAGTGCTGCCTGCAATATCCCAAGTCATCCTTCACGGTGACTGAAACCCACGATTCACATGCCAGAAAAGAATTTTCAATTGCTAAGAATATCTTGCTTCTTGACTGTTGAGCTAAATTGGCCATAACCAGTAATGGAGCTATGTAGTGAACGTTGATCGCAAACATCTTGTGCCTGCTTTTAGATGTCTCGCACAAGTATTGGATGTTTCAAACCCCTCAACTGTTCGGAAACTGCGTTTGCCGTAGCTTTGAACAAGTGACCAGTAACATAGTGGCCAGTCCTTGCGGGTGCGAGTCACTGGTTTCGCTTCCGTTCGACTGTACTCGTAGCTTCACGAGAGGCACCCAAAAGAAAAAGCGATACGAACAAGCATTTTGAGAAGTGGGCAATCCCACAGATGGGACAACTTGGGATATTGGTAGGCTTTAATGTTTACTCTTTTTTTTTTTTCTTGCGCAGTGTGCCTACACTGCTACAATGTGGCTGCCACATTCTGCTTGTGATAGTGATCGTTGCACCTTAAGCGCAAGTCTTGTTATCACATTGATAAAATTGAAGTTCCTTTTGGCAGTTTGAGGACTGGGAAAGGCTGGAGTGGTTGGTATGGGAACCTGCAGGATCTATTATAGACCACTCCTGTTATGTTAAACCTGATTATATGCTATAATCTTCTTTTTTTTTGTTTGTATATAATAGGCAAAGCGCAGCATGAAATATTGATGCCGAAAGTTCATCGGAGATAGTCTGCAAAACTAAACCCTCACAATTAGACACAGATTGCATAACTACGCTTTTCTTTCTGCATTTCGAAAAAGTGATTAGGAAAAGGGACAGCTCATGAAACTTGCGTTGAAAGTGTTTGGACTACTGGCTCAAAACTGCAGAACTACTTCAGTAGATCGCACTGTGGCATTTCATTTGTGTTCCCCGTGATGGAAGCCGACAGTTCTGACGTCTTAAGACGCGAGCAGCAGTGAATGTTTTCGATTTGCGGGCAGCTGCCTATAGCCACGGGACGCCAGTCGCACAGAGCCTCATCCAAAGAGACCCGCTCGGATTGCGGTTATCTTTCAACAGTTTGCATCCTCGACGGATAACTGGTGCCGAGTCATCGTCTCTCGTGTCGAAAGCGTGTTTCAAACTGCCCACATGTGATCCTACTCGTGTCTGCCACATTGTTTTTCTAGAGACCGCTTTTTATCCCTCCCTGCAAGGCCGCGACATCATACTCTGTTTTTAACGCAACTTCCCTTGTTTTGTTTGTTCCTTATTTTTTCTTTGCTTCTGCTGTTGTATTTAAGCTCTTGTTACAGTCTTTCAAACTCGCTTATCCTTTTTTTCCATTGTTGATTTGCCATTTGTGTGGAGTGTTGTGTTGCGCGTCGTTCATATCCTTTAGGTAGCAATAAATTTTTCGAGGCCTTTCACAATAGCCTGCATATTGCGCCGAAACCGCCGAAGTCCTGTCCACCAAGAGGTCTGGCCGCGGTTTCCCAAATGGTTTTCCTCCCAGTTTCTCGCCATGGCTCGGAACATCTAAATATATATGCACCAGGTGCTTTGTTCTAAAGCAGCCATGGTTACGGATACACTTCAGGTAAAAAAAATGAAGACTGAAAAATTTATTGGTGTTGTTTCGTGCAAACATTGCAAACTGTTCCTGTTAGAGTATGTGTTGTAGATGTTTGCAACGTGCCACAGTTATGTTGAAATGTGGCAGTCGCACGAATGTTCACACTAACGAATGAATAAAGACATGTTGAAACCTTGAATGTACGGAATTGTCTTCCATTCACTTCTGCATAAGATGCAAGATCCTGGCAAGCTACTCTGGTAATAATTCACGGGTGAAGATACAATAAATGAGGAATTTTCCTAGTTTCCAACCACGATTACGTTGCCAGGCTACACACTACGGTAAGCTCCTTTTTACAGCGAAAGCTGTTACGAGATCGCAACAGCCGTTTTTTGCCGCCATAGTTGTCCGCCACCACCGGTGACCGTAACCGCTATCGCGTGAAATAATAAACGAAATAATAAAAAATATCCAGGATGGAACAGTGTTTGAACTTAGGCCCTCTGCATGGAAGCACAGTATTCTACTACAGAGCCATGTCTGTGCTTGAAACTCCTTTGCAAAAAGACCCTATACAGGCTTCATGTCGGGAAGGGACCATATTAACCTATGTAATAATTGGTAGAAGAGTAAAATAACAGCCAGGTGTCTCGCAACACGAATTGTGTAACCAGGCGTCGCACAACTCTAACTGTGCAACGAATGGGTCATTGAATGCTTCCAACCCATTACAAATTAAAGGGCTCGGCCATAATTCTTCATCAGGAACAGCATCAACCAAGTGCACAAAAAGCCTTACTGGTGTTTAGCAGATACCATGGTTCTCCGCGGAATGATGAAAAATGATTAATGGCTGCTGGCACACGAATCTTTTCTGGAAAAGCTAGGGCTAGGAATATGGCCCACTCCTAGCCTTCTTCAGGTTGTGCGCAAATAACCCACACTGTGGACTGCTACCAGCCTGCCCAATCCAGTACCCTTATTGGTAGTACGAGAACTGTTGGCTGTCCAGATACTATTGACAAAACTTTATCGTCACGTGTGTGAGGAGAAGGTACAAAGTCGGATGCAACAAGTGCAGTAGATTCTTGGTGCAAAATGGAATCACTGCTTAACTGGAACAAGTGCCTCTGGTACGAGTGGTTTTGTATTTGAATTCTTCAACCCTGTTCATGGAATTCCTGTTAAATAGAAATGTAGAGAAGCATTGGAATGCTGTAATGGGCCGTCCTCTCAAGCGCCTTCTAGTGGGTCGCCCTCTTCGCCTCTTCTCGGAGAGCACGCCCCTCGTGCTCGTGCTTGTGAAAGTCTGCGAGTCTGCGCTCCGTTGTAACTGTCGTCATTGTGCATCGTTGCCGTCAATCCCGCCGTCAAAAAACTCCTTTACAGAACATATTTTCCTGGTCCCTTCAGGTTCCATTTAACAAGTCTACTGTGCGTCCCAGTTCACATAGGTGTAAGGCTTGGACGGGCTGAATGCTGGTGCATGATATAATGCCAAGCGAAGTAACAGTGCGAGTACACAACTGGTATAAGTGAGTCATGCCGAGTTGTCACTCCAGAACCTCGAAAGTAGGGTGACATGATCTGTGTACTAAACATGACAATGGCAAAATTAAGGAGTTTGCTGAATGAGCAGTGCATTTGTGAGTGGAAAGAGGTATGAGAGAAAGCACAGAACTCCATTCAATGAAAAGGGAAGTTATAATGGCCGGTTCATCCTTATATCAAGCTGTGAGGACTGCCTTGATAAAAATTTTAAAAAAATGGCCTGATGATTTAGTACACAGCACAAGAAATTGTTAGTCGCTGGTTCACTCGGCTAGTGACGACTGAACACTCGCTGTAGGATGCTATTAAAAAATGTCATACATATAGGAAATGAGAGTGTCAATGACGCATTGGGCGTTCAGGGCTAGAGGAGTCATTTTAAATTAGCTGATTTTTTACAAGTTCAGCGGATGAAAATTTTAAAGCAACATACTAAAGCCGTGAAGTTATGAGAAGTCACTGACTTCTCACCACTTTCAACCTCCATCTTTCTCTGAACTTTTGTCTTGTTTGGATATAGGCCACAAGGGATACAATAGCATATGCATGTGTTCCAGATAACTTTCGATCACCTTGAGTTTGTTGAACTTGCATTTGAATCTAACTACACAAGAGCTTTTGTTTTCACCTCTGCTGTAACATGGCCACCGCGACCTGGGATCAAAGCTATGACTTCGTGATCAACAGTGGAATGCCGCAGTCGGCAGACTGCGACTGCCCACACACACACATGCGCGCATGTTAAAGAAACCTATGACTTTTTTTTTTTTGAAACCTATGACATTTATTTAAACAATGCGACGCCATTGATGAAATCTTAGGAGTTGTTGTCCTCCTTGCGATTGGGCTTATCGAACCCTTCCGAATTGACAAAGCTGAAGAGGTTGCTGTAACGGTGAATCAGCTGGAGGCGTGTGTTTAGGCGTTCCGGTACGAGTCGATCTTCTTCAAGTGGTTTTCCCATGCCCTCGGTTCAAACCTGACGTACCTCTTTCTGCTCCTGGAAAATAGGAATAGCCCCATTGCGTTTGAACAGTGAGTCCTTGTAGCAAATCGGTCTTCACCAGAAATCAGGGACAACATTTACAATACTTTTCATTCCCCTTAAGTCCCAAGTTCAATCAAATGCGTTAAAGTCTCACATAAAGTCTCACAGTAGTACACTAGAGGGAAATCTGATGCTAGTGTCTATGGGAGCTCCAACATAGCTATGACACTTCAGCCAGCATGGGAATGATGGGCAGAACATGGATTTGCCTAAGCTTCGTTCTTTTGGCTCTGTGTGGTCTGCAGCAGCTTCAAGTAGCTCAGCAAAAGTTCAGCAGTCCCATTTCACCATCTCGAACCCCTAAGGCTCGCAAAGTTCGCAACGAGCTGTTCTTTTATCCGAAACAAAAGAGTAATGGACAATGTATTTAGTTACTTTGTTTTAGTAACGGGTACAACACTGACCCCAATACCACAAATGCCTTTTGTAAAATTACTGTATGGGGCGGTCACACCTGATTTTTGCCCATCAGCCTGTGCATTGTTAACGAGGAACCTGTCATTCAGGGGACGCACTGGAACTGGGAGTGGCTAAAGCACAACGAGTGAGAAAGGAGGGGCGGCACAATCCGTAACTTGCTAAAAGACTCTATTATGCAAATCACACGTAAGCGCACGTTTCGTGGCTTGCTTACGTCGTTACAAGTTGTTGGTTGGTTGATTGCTCCTCAGTAACCTGGCGCAACTCATCGTGGGGAATTGGCCATGAAATGGGCGGCAGCTTGCTTTAGGAAATAAATTGTCTTATAGTCTAAATATGCTTAGAAATAGATAGTTTACAAAACGACACACTGATATACTTAAGGGAAAAAAAGAAATAATAATGATAAACCAATATGGTTGAAAAAAAATCTGGAATTAGATAGCCTTAACATTCAATTTGTTTTACCTCACCTAGAAAATCACGTACGGCATTGCAAACCAGGGGCGGATCCAGGTGCGAACTTTGGGGGGGGGGGGCGGTTCCTTCATCTGACCGGGGGATAGGGTAGGGATGAGGAGAGAGACAGGCACTGCAAGACGGGGGAGGGGGGTAGGGCTGACACAGGCTTTGGGGGGGGGCGATCGCCCCTACCGCCCCCCCTCTGGATCCGCCACTGTTGCAAACGTTCCTGTGGTGTTCCTGTGGTTGTCAGATGTTCACGTGGCAGCTTGATATATGCTTGTGCGAGAAAGAAACACAAATGAGTAAAAGCAAACTTTGAGTCGAAGTGTCGGACCGAAGGAAATTTACAGCATTTCTTGTTCCTGTACGGCCCCAAAACGTTGTGGGACCCCCTAAACAGAAAACCGATCGGCGAACAGAAGAACGCAAGGAGAGTACAAAACTTGGCAAAAAATAACGGGAAAGGTTAGGGCCGCTATAGCTGGAACGCTCTCTATTTTAAGAGTGGAACTCCTTAGGCCTTTCGTTGCGTCGGGTAGTGCGAGCAGTAATTATCATCATCATGAACCGGTCCGCGCTTGCTTCGTCCTTTTCAACTTCTGCCTCGCTCCCAAAACACATGCTCCTATTTCTCCAGCATGGCCTGTAATAACCCTGAGGGAACAGAGAGACAGAAAGAGAAAATCATATTTCTGATGGGGCCCAGCGGGATTCGAACCCGTGTACCCACAATCCGAAGGTGAGCGTCCTAACCACTCGGCTATCCCGGTGCGCTAGCAGAGCACAGCATAGACTTGTATAGTATAGCCATAGCAATGTGGCGGTAAAGGGAAGCGAGGATGAGGAAGAGAGTAAAGCATAGCATAGAGAGAAAGAAAAAAGACAGAAAGAGAAAGTAAGATAGAGACAGATATAAATAGATGGAAAGAAAAAGGAAGCGATAAATATATAGAGAGAAAGAAAGGGCAAGAAGGAGAAAGATAGAAAGAGCAAGAAAGGCAAAGAAATAGAGAAAGAAAAAATAGAAATAAACAGACAAAAAAGATAATAAACAGAGAGATGAAAGAAAATGAGACAGGAAAAATAAATAAAAAGATAAAGAGAAACAAAGAAGGCTACCCAGCTATGCACTCCCTTCAGGCTTGGCACCACTAGTGCAAAGCATCACGTAATAACTAGTCACGTAACTAAAATCACGTAACATGACGTAACTAGCCACGTGACAACAATCATGTAACGTCATGTCCCTACTCGCGTGACAAAAAAAAATCACGTAACATCACGCAACATCTAGCCATGTGATTAAAGATCACGGAAATTTAGTCACGCGACATGTCCCCGCCATAAACCACGTAACAGCTGCCACGTGAAATGCTCCCACCAAAGACCACGTAACAGCTGGTCACGTGACTAAACGCACATTACGTAACAGGTAGTCGCGTGACAGGCAAAAACTTGGCCTCTCAGCAAAGCGAGCTTGGCAATACTAGCAAGACTTAGCTAGGTCGAACACTAGCTCCGCTGTACGCAGTAGGTAACTCTATTGTTCTCCGAACCGCAGCGACATACGGAGCCGAAACTGGTTCGACATCCTGCCTTGAACTGTTCGTTCTAAACCCTAGACCAATACTATTTCTTTCGGTTCAGTCTCAGGCACATTTCGAGAATATCAGTTCACTTGATACCCCCCCTTTGAGCAGCCTTTTCCCGTGTGCAGCCTGGTTTCGATTTCTTACCTTTTGCAGACGACAAAACGACCCAGTTTCCCAGAGGAACTTCCGGTACAAGAAAACTGCTTCCGGTTTCCGGTGCATCGCAAACATGCCGGTTCTGCGCACGCCGCGGTGATGCCGCGGTGTTCAGACCACGGTTTTTTCATCGTTTCGCGATTTCACTGTTTAAACGTGAGACCCGCGTAACCGCTGCAAGGAACCCAACTATAATCTATTGTTACGGTGCAAATCGCAATGACGTTGAGGCTGTTGTGGAGGTTCACGCAAGTTTGCAACATCGCGAGGTAAGTGGGCACGCACTTTCCAAAAACAAGGCATGTAGCTAAGAAAGCGCCGTGTTTTTTGCCGGCACACCGACACCTGCCAATTGTTATCTGCAATAAACATGCAGGTTTGCCAGGCGGCACCCGCAAATCACAAAAATCAGTCGGGAAAACGGCCTTTTCGACAACTGCGGCATGGAGTCTTCCGATCATCGCAAGATGCGCGGAAGACGACAGCGACGGCACGGTACGGTATATCGAAAGACGTTGGTATTGAAGGCAAAGATACGGAAAGTGACAGTACGCTCGACTGCGACCGTAAAGATAGTACTTACGCGTGTTGGTGAAGCTTGGGTGAAGCCGTAGCGGCAGTCCCGTTGCCGTGGCTCTGGCGCTCACTTTCACGTACTTTCACTGCTTTCACGTGTTTGCAGAGACGTGATACTGTGGCGCCATCTAGCACGCACTATGTGAATTGGTGCCGTTTCCTTCGAGATCATGGTGTGCACATTTGCCTCGATTACCGCCTTTCACTACATTTTACGTGCGTCATAAAAAAATATCAGAAACACGAAAGCTCAAACAAGATGCGAACCAGTGATCTAGCGTAAGCCGTACAAGTTGGTGTCGTAAATGGACTTTTGTGGCATCACACATCTCGGAGGCACGTACGACAGGAAAAAATGGAGCCAACTAAAAATGTAATCAGTGAAATCGACATTTTACTTCATTATATTGGAACTTCGTCAAATTGCAATTCGACCTTTTAAGCTAATTACAGTCGTCAAATCATTCTTTGCTTGCACGGGAAACGGCGGAAAAATGTTTGAATAATATGGCAGCACAGAACGCTTACTTCAATAGCACGAAAAAAAAAAAAAATTCTTGAACTTGAGTTTCAGTGATTGCGGCTTGATGGTTCGCCAGCGAAGAAGTCCTCTTCACAGCGGCTGCACATCCCCCGTGAACCTGACAAAAAATGCAGGTCCAACGCACTGCGGCAATCTAGAATTAGTCTTTGCAAAAACCGCGTGCAACTCAACCATGTGACCACTCGTCCCAGCAGAATTTTTAATTTATTGCCTCGATCCTCCTCCGAGGCAGCACTGAAACTTCGTTCTATTGAAGTCACGGATAACACACTTCGTTGTACTGAGATTCAAAATACATGGCGTTCTATGGACATTAAGTTGTAAAAAGTGAAATTATTTTGTTATGTTGAGGTTTAACTTACTCATACAATGTTGCAAAACGGGGATATTCGAGTCACTTCACATTTATCGGAACTGTGGCCATCCACGCTATCCAGTATGTTTGCATTCACTCCAAAACTTCCAACAAACTTCTGCACCATGTGAACGCAGCAGCTTGAAGTAGTATATTTCCAAGCAGTTGTTGAGGGCCACTAGAATGAAGTGTTGAAATATGCATAAATTGCTATGATTAACATGTTTCCATATTTTGGGCCTTGGACTGAAAAAAAATCTGTAAGCTGTTCTTTCTAGACACAGGCATTGACCTGGCAGACAATGGCAATGTTGACCTGATTAACAATGAACAGTTTATCATAATGTATGCGAAGAAACAACTGCATGTAACAGAAACAGACTGACAGTAATTGCACAGTGGAGCCCACAAAAGGTAACTTCATCACTGACGTCTGTCATATGTGCTTTATACAGTAAATAGTGCCCGGCACTCATACCAGTGTCACATGGGCACTTTTGATCGCGATCAGGGCCAATCCGGATCATACTTCTTCATCACAATAACAAGTTGGTTGTCGCTACACGGTACAGCCTAATCTGTATCAAGTTTGGTGCATACATAAGCCAAATCGTGACCGTGCTTGATCACGATTAAATGTGACCGTGTAAGCACTTGATCCGGATCGGGCCTGATCACGATCAGAAGTGCCCGTGTGACACCGGTATAACTTTCGAGCACAGGTGAATGCGGATTTAATAATGCTGCAGCATTGGTCTGAAGAGCAGTATCCGCAACTACGCTTTGTTTTTTGTCTTTTACAGCTTGCAGCGATCGACCCGGAAACGCTGTCGCACGAGTTCCTGATCAAACAGGCTAGCATTGTTGCTGTCGAAGCAGCTAGCAGGGTACTCATTCAGCTCACAGCAGCCATCCTAGATGCCCATGAAGCATACTGGGAAGTATGACAACCTTGTTCCCATCTTTGCTTTCTTTTTGTACAACTTAACAGCGAAAGCTTGACCCTTCCTTGTCCAGTGATTTGTGTATAACAGTTACCTATTGTAATCACAAAACTTGTTAATTTAAGATTGCCGATAAATATGGTTCCCCCCCAATACTGGGCAACTGCGTGTCACACATCCAGCCAAGGTTCGGACTCTGCGCAGAATCTCTGGATAACAGTTACCTTTGGTGGCATGACTATGGTCTTCAAACAGTTCGTTTCTGCTGTAATTGATGTTGCCATGATTGTCAGTCAAAAAGCTGAAAGGTTCACATCTTGTTTCCAATGTCTTAATTTGTTGGCATTCAATGAGAAAAGCCTTTGATATATTGCACTTCATATTGGATAACAACAAAACATCAACTATTATTATTATTAAAGGAGCGCAACCACATCTATTCGGAGCTGCAGAACTTTTCCGCGTGCTTCTCGCACATAAAATGACCATGCTTACTCAATATGAAAATTGAAAAACAAGGTGCTGTAATTTCATGTAGCTGGTTTAGAAATGCTGGGCTTTGTGCCATTGACAAGGCACTACTAAAACATACGTCTGGGCTTTTTTTTTTTTCTCCATTGTTCGTCTTGCACTAACTGTTGTGTTCAAAGCCGTGAATTCAATGAACTTGGCCCAACCTGCAGTCTTGAAACGTGTGTTTGCTTCGCGTTTTCTGCATCCGTGCTTTCCTCGTGTGTGGGAAAGCTTGGCGATGAGATAACATCTAGCCCATTTTTAGACACCTCTGTGTTTCTGCTCACGATTTGAAGGTTCTGTACAGTTGCGCTGCCGAGATGGCACAAGTATAGTGCTCACAGAATGAAACGCGACATAAAAACTTTAAAAGGGACCCTGCAACACTTTTTGAACATCGTAAAAAAATGCTGCCGATTGGTAGTTGAAACTCCTGCGAACATGTGAGCCAAATGTTATAGCCCGGCACATGGCAGGGAGCTGACAATTATGTTACAAGGACAGAAACTGCTTACTTTTCTCTCTGCAAATTACACTGACGGACCAATTACGTCAGAGGAGGGGAGGACGGCCATTGGTTGATGTGAGCATTCTTGTGCTGCATAGCGACAGTGACAACTGACCACCTATGCTGTCTTCCGCGTTGCAGAGCCTGAACAAGCTGAGCAGTCTGCTGAAGCGGTTCGAGACAGAGGTGGGCCTCTGCTCGGGAGACGATGCCATGTGGCTCGAAATGATCGCCATCCGAGAGGAGACCAACCGGCTGAAGGCAGACGTTCTGGTAAGCAACATGGAGGCATGGGAAAGGGTAGATGAGAGGCAGTGGTTGAATAGTTTATGGTGTTTTAATGTCCCAAAGCTACTCACACTATGAGATGCCATAGTGGAGGGCTTCAGATGATTTCGACCTCACGAGATTCTGTACCGCGCAGTGACAACGTACAGTACTATATGGGGCCGTAACATTTCACCTACGTCGAAATGCGACTTCTGCAGCTGTAATTTGAATTCAAGTCTTTTTGGGTCAGCAGCTGAGCAATATAACCACTGGGTTACCATAACAGCTTGAACAACAGAAGGCAGCACGAACATTCAGGCGTGACACGCAAGCAGCAGCAAACTTAATAGAAAACGTGAGATGACTGGCAAACATGATTTTAGATCACAGAGACTTAGGCTGTTACTTATTTTGCCTGATAATTTGGTTTTGCCTACCGATTATGAGGCCTGCCTCATAGTTACATTGTGGTTTTGGCACGTAAAAGCCAGGAATTATTACTACTTTGCCTGCTTTAGTAACTTTTCCAAAAAAAAACTTGACAGATACATGTGGCTGTGTGGTTTACAAGTTGGTGACGCATGCACCATCACAGCTTTTTTTTGTATTTTTAAAAGCATTTTCAGAAATAGAATTCATATTGCATAAAACTTTTTATAATGTCTGTACAAAGTCGTACAGTTGAAAAATTGAAAATTGCATCGTAACATGCTCTAGGAATGAAATGCAATCACTTAGGGCCAAGTAATGCGCATATTATGAAGTTTCTCTCATCTTCGGCTCGTGTGACATAGGCATAATATCAGCTCATACATTTTCATCAAAGCTAACACCACCATTAGCGGCCAGGCCTGTAGCAACGTGGCATGGTTGTCTCTAGCAATTGCATGTACCTCTTGTTATGTCTGATGTTTCGACGTCACATTTAATTTCTTGAGTGCTGTATTTCAAGTCCCTTGTTGAAGACCAACAAAGGTTTCACAGCGGCGTGCTGTGATCCCTTGAAGTCTTATGGAGTCTAACGGAGCGTACAATTGTCTATGTTCCAGGATGTCTATGTTCGATATTCCAGTTCCAGGCTCTTAATGCAGATAATTATGCATTGTTGTTTTTACACAAGGATTTAAAAGTAATGCCGATTGGGCAATATGTATGTAATTAAAAAAAGTACAGTTCTTATACGCAATTATTTGCCATGTCTTCATTGCCGTTTTTCACTCATCGAGAATATTTTTTTATTGCAAGAGCGACATTTCCCTCAGAAGCTATTTTAAATATACATGGGGATAGAGTGATCATTTTATTTTGTATGCACTGTACCAATCTTGCTGACGCTTGTCACATAAAAATAAATTTAGATGCTGCAAACTGAAAGATTTTTTTTGTCCAGGGCATATATAGTCGAGCACAACTTTAGAATTTAGAAGGCAGCAGCATTTCCATCTCAAATGCATAACGCACACAAGAGCATTGACTGCTGTCACAAGCACGCAGTCAGTTCACCTGCCGTTGAAGCAACTTGGTAAGCAAACGAGCAGGATTAGTTCTAGTTGCAGAGGCAATCAGTTGCTGTGTTTCAGTCATCTGTGCGGGGCCTCCCGTGCCTTCTTTAAGTTGTATCCAACTATGGATCACTATGAAATCACCAAAAGTTGCGTAATTGGGCTGGAGTACATTTAAACCTTATTATCATCTGCAATGAAATCTTTGAATTTATCTCCATTGTGCACAAGGTGTGATATCGACTCTTTGAAACTTTTGCACTCTTATGTTCACTCATCATGCCGGCTATCTAATGATAATTACATCGTGTATGCTAATGCTCTGCCAACTAGACGTGGTCACAATCTTAACATAAGGCCATTCTTCGCACATACTGATATGTTCAAATACAGTTTTTTTCCCTAAAATTATTGTCTGCTGGAAAGATCTACCAGGTTCGGTTCGTGAAATGAATATGTCCGATTTTTTGGAGGCACTTGAATGACATTGTTGTCCTATTTTTTCTCATTTATGTACCCGTTTGTGCTTAGGAGGTGGCGATATTTGTTCTGATGAAGAACTTGTTGTGATGTTACTGTTATTCTTCGCTATTGTATGTACCCCACTCCTGCAATAACCCTGCATTGAGCTGCAGTATTTGAAAATAAATAAATAATAATAAACAAAGCCACATCTGACATGAAAACAACTTCATTATATCGAAAAATTTCTTATAAGCATATATTCGTACCACTGTATTGTTAATTTACTTTTCCGAGCTTGTTATCTGTGTTCGTTATATTGAGGTTTGAAATGCACACTGCAACCTCGATATAACGAAAACGGATATAATGAGATATCGGTTATAACGAAGTAAATGAAGAATAGTCTTGCAATACATACAGTGTTAGGAATATACGTTTATAACAAATTTTTGGATATAACGAAGTTATTTTCATGTAAGATGTAACTTCGTTATAATGAGGTTTGAGTTTTAGTGTATACACATGAGGATCCATTGAAGTTTCCGGGTGACACGAATATGTCGTGCGTCTAGCTTCCTTTCGCACTTAAGCACGTTGAGTTTATTCTGTACTTATTCCAAATACAGTAGACACAAACACTCGCCAAAGTATTGACGACGTGCCTTGCCCATTCCAGTCCCTCGAGTCGCGCATGCAAAGCGTCTCTGGCCTCATGGATGCCATGGCGCAGACTGCCTTCGCCAACGGCGCCGAATACGCCGGCATCTGCGCCAACGAACGTCTGCTCTCCGCAGAGCGCCAGATAAGGTCGGCCGCCCGGAAGACTGCGATCCTCGAAGACGTCCTCAACAGGGCCCACAGGGATGCCGTCATTTCCGGTGCCGACAACGCGGACACGCCGAAGAAAGAAGGCCTCAAAGAGACGTAGCAGCGGTAGACCTAGGTATGCCACTTGGTCGTCTCGTCCCAATCGCATACCTGCCAACCTGGGGACCTCGAAATTTGGTAGATTCATGAAGTGGGGAGGGAGGGAGGGAGGGAGGGAGGGAGGGAGGGGAGGCACGGCAAAAGAAAACTGGCATACATCTTTATTTGTTTTTTCTCAGGGCTGCAGCAACATCATAGATGGCTCTGAATTATTGCCAGCCAAGTTCTTGGATGTCAGCGATCCTACTGGAAGTCATAATTATATGGCGCGCGCACGCGTGCATAGTTACTGGACAAAATGCGCCCTGTCCCGTTACAGCCCCTTCCCAAGCTTATTAAGCTTTTCCGCATGACACCAATGCACTGCTGCGAAAGTGGCTTAAGAAGTGCTCTGCACGTAATGGACCAAGGCCAGAAAATCTTACATTCATTATTTCTTTTTCATGGTGTGATTAGGGCTATTTTTTGCGAGATTCGCGGGCAGTTTTGTGACACAAACACTTTCTCATGAGATTGTTTGCATTGCCGTGATGCTTGCCTCTGGGCCCTCCACAAATTGCACACGACGCAGCAGCTGGCTTTGCAGAGCGAAAATTGTAGTGTATGTAAAATTTTTTTTCAATAGTATTTCGTACATGTACCAGTGTTATTTCATATTTGCGTGCCTTCAATTTTCACTTCTTTCTCATTGCAGGTGCACAAAAGGATGATGTACAGAAGATGTCAGGACTACTAGGTTAGAAAAAAACAAACAAAACAAAAACAGATGTACATTTATGCTGATCTATGGCCTGACCAGATAAAAGTATTTTGTTGTGTTGCCAAGACTGTTGCCTATTTTCTCCAATAGCTGTTCACACTGTCGTCAAAGGACGGCTAAAAAAAAGAAAGGTAGAAGGGTGAATTAGATGTGAATTTCGGGCTGCTACCCTACACCAGAAAAAGGAAGTAAACGGTTTTAAAAAGAATGAGGGAGAGAAAGGCAAGCGCTGAAAGTGCAAAGACGCAGAGCTGCACATCGCACTTTACAACCTTTCACCGATGCCAGTTTATTTCAGAAACTGTAGTAGCGATTGCTGCATTACTTTTGTAAGCCTGCAATGCCCAAAGCCATGCTTCAAGGTCAACAGTCCATCTGATTTAGCACAACCCACGAAAGGTTAGGTTCTATAGACCCTCTTCATAGTTCGCAAGTGCGCTTCCCTTCGCTGCATATTTGCCCAACTAATGGCGGCACCTGTCGTCCTTCAAATGGACACAAAGTCCCAGTTGCACATGCTGGGGCTCGTCTGTTATGTGTGTTTATGTCAAGAAAGCTGAATGTACGTTTTCCGCGTCACAGCGCAAGCAAACTGCACTCAGACACGCTGTTTGCACTAAGTGACTAAGCGCCATTGGTTGGGCGAACTGCATTGCAGGAAAGCTAGCTTTACAATTACGAAAAGGGTCTATTGACACATTACGCATTGAATTTCTTCTTTGTAGCTAAGCAAGCTGTGCACGAGTGCGCCTGCCATCTCAATAGGGAACGGGTAAGCTTTATTAATAGTGCCACCCCTAACCAAACGTACCACGGTAAAGTTGCATCAAAGCATTAGCAGTAAAATGGCCGTTTGCAGTTTTGAGGAAGGGTCAAACCGACAGACACACTTTGCAAGTTCCGAAAAGCTCGTGTCCTGGTGGGAGCAACGAAACAAATATTCCTCGTCGCAATAGTTTCGTTCAACGGTATGGGAATGGTCTTGGTTCTTTTATAGAATGACCCATAACACGTGTTCAAAAGTTGAGAGCCTGTAAAATTTCTCTTAAAAAAAAAAAGAAATTGAAGCGCCTACCAACAGACAGATGCACAATTGTGGAGACCTGCTGGGAAAACTTATCGGCCAAAGATGCTTAACAAAATTTGTTGGTGGGCTGGTTGGTTTATAATCTTAAATACTGGAGAACACGAATTCAACACAGGACAGAAAAAGAGCATTGATGCACCGGCATCCTGTCTTTGAGCATCCTGTCTCAAAGAGCTACACATAGAAAATTAAGTATATTTTATATCTCACGCAAAAAATAGAGGCGCAACTGTGCAACTACATTCATTAGCGGTAGGATACACGCCATCCGGCTCTCTAGCCTTCCCCTCATTGCCAAGGAAAGTTGTCCGTGAGTATAGTTCCACTACGCAGGAAAGGGAGATATTTACTTACAAACCATTAAGCAGAACTTCTTTTTGCGAGTTTTTGCAAAGACGTTCTCTTTTACGGTTCATTTCAAGCCTATCTTTACAGAACCACCACTTCTTGCCTTCGAGGCTTCTAGAGGCGTAGTACGTACAGATCCACGTTCGAACGGCACCAAAGTCATTGTCCTCGGCGTCCGGAAACTCTCCCGCACGCAAAAGTTTCTGCGGAATGTCAACGGACACTTCTGAAGACGCTCGCTGCTTGATGGAGTGTACCAGTGGGTACGAGAGTGGTGTCACATTCAGACACTGTCTGCAACCTTGATGCCCGTGAGCACATAGCCGCCTCCGCCACTCATGTTGATGGAAGGGTGCGTCCGGTTGGGCAACACCTGTGATACGTTGAAAAATCGTGCAGACACTGCATTTTCAGGGTCTCGTTGAAAGGCGCCAGTTTTTTCTTTGTTTTTTTAAAGCCAAATAAAGCATTAGCCTAGAGCACAGATGAATGTGTGCTGTGACTCAACACAACAGCAGACATTGGCGTAGTAAAATGATTTGAGATTTCAATTTTACATGTGTATATATACATGCACAAACGTACCTAAAGGGTGCTTGAACCTCCGCGAAAAATGTTTCTGGCTATGCCCCGGACGGCAGACTCGATAATTCAAACTCGAGGGGACCCCAGATTTTCGTTTGAATTATCCGATGCATGCGTCAGCATGGCCTGCTGCAACATTATCAGGAAAACCAGATAGGGCCGATTATCACGTCTATTGCTGCTATCCTCATGTTTTCTATTTTCTGCTAATGGTTTTGACCAGTTTGAAAAGTTTCAGGCAGGCAATTGGCTTTATTTTTTTAGTGTTTCAAAGAATAATACATGTGGGTGGAGATGTTCACCCCAAAGGGACAAAGGTATAGGTAATATTTCCTGTAAGGATAAGCAAAAAGTATGATTGAACAGAATTGGCTGAATTCTGCAATTTGAATGAAGCAGCTTCTAAACAGTTGAAAACATAGCAGGCAAACAAAAAATTCGGAATTTGTTTGAATGAACCGAGAGTGCTGAAATATCAGAGTTAGAATCAGTGACGTGAGTCTACACTGTATTATCTATACTGAGAGTCTCAAAACACTCAATAAGAAGAATAAAATAAAGTTTAGTTGGCAGTCAGTACTCATCCTGTCATGGTTATCTTCTTGTTCTTGTCCTCGTCTCTTGATGCTGTTTCGAGTTGCATTCAAGACAAACCAACTCACCAAAATTAAGTTGTCACTGCGGCAGTGGCATAAATCCATAAAAATCACAAGAGGGGACGCAGATTTTGCTATGGTGGCCATGTTGCTTTTATGTAAGTTTTATTTTTAATGATACAAAATTTCAAATCATGCTCTGAAAAAAAAAAAAAAAAAAACTAGCATGGGTCCACACCTCACGTAATTGTATCTTGCTACTGAGTCTTTTGGAAACCGGTCGAACGACAGTTGCAGTTTCAATACAGTCTTACAAAGTGCAGGTCATTGAAGACAGTTACCACTTCAAAATTAACATGTTTTATAAAAGGTTGAATATGAAATGTTCCGTACCATATGACTAACGACCACCTAGGAGATCAAAATATGCATTTGACTAGCATAGTTGTCGGGCTATATGACGTTTGAAAGATAAATTTCACCGGAGGACACTTGCAAGGTCGTCCCCTTCAGCCTGAACACAAGGGAAGTCAGGACCCCCCCCCCCCCCCGACCCTCCCATGATTTACGCCACTGCACTGTGGTATACTGCTCACCTGGTGGCTTCGAAGCCAACTCTCGGTCAATCTGAGGAAGACAGCACTGCCGGCATTCTTCAGCTGAGTGTAGCAGTCGACCAGAGGCTCCTGGAAGCTACAGAAGATGGCGAACGGCCTGGAAGGCGCGACGAACTCTAGAAGCGACTGGACGATGGCCGTCGGGTGGTGTTTGCTGGCAACGAGGAGCCTGCGGGTTCGATTAGTGGCGTTGATTGGGAATGGTGTCAAACAGGGAGGCACAAGCCACTCAGGAATAATGAGCAAAGGTTCGAGGCAAAATATGCGTGGCTCACACAGTAGGCATGTTACTAAAACTCGATAACGATGAAACTGTTTTATAGGGCTTCACCACAGTACAGCAGTGTGGTGCGGTGAAGAACTAGAGCAAAGAGAATTAATTATCACGCAGGGAAGCATGCTAACTACGGCCGAAAAAGAGAACTGCCATGCTGCCTCAAAAGAGCAAAAGGCCAAGAAGTTTGGTATGCGCATTCAAAAGGAAGGAACAACGCTCGACTGTGAACAAGGTTTCCGTGTGGGAGCCGAAATGTCAGTAAATATTTTTCGCCTTGGTTGGTGTCCTTCAATGTTTTCACCAAAAGGATGAATGAACAATAAATAAGTGAAACTAACATATTTCACATTCTCAAGAGACTGTCCGAGATGTACGAATAAGCTTTAGATGGGTGTACCTTTTACTTTGAATTACACTCAAACCTCATTATAGCAAAGTTACGTCTTACACGAAAATAACTTCGTTATATCCGAAAATTCGTTATAAACATATATTCCTAACACTGTATGTATAGCAAGACTATTATTCATTTACTTCGTTATAACTAGGGGTGTGCGAATATTCGAAATTTCGAATATTTTTCGAATAGTGTTTGCTATTCGATTCGATTCGCACTGGAATTCTACTATTCGAACTTCCCAAAAACAAATACAGTCAACGTCCCATTGAAAGTCACCCCTTCAGATTTTCAATATGCTTCACCTCATTACACCCTCGTATCGCGGCAAAGCTGCCTTTCAAGCTCCGTTACGGTCGAACTTGGCCAAGAGACAGTCAACGTCCGATTGGAAATGGTCCCTAGATTTTCAATGTGCTTCACCTCATAACACCCCCGCATTGCGGCAAAGCTGTCTTTCAAACTCCGCTACGGTCGAACTTGGCCAAGAGACAATGTCCGATTGGAAGTGGTTCCTAGATTTTTCAATATGCTTCACCTCATCACACCCCCGTATTGCGGCAAAGCTGCCTTTCAAACTCCGCTACGGTCACAAATGTACTAACTCAAGAAAACGCTGGTTCCAACATGGAGATGAAAGATGTGGCAGAGGTGAGGGCTCAATTAATGCTGTTTGGGACCTTAAATTTGGGCAGGAAGTCCGAAAAATCGGACGCCGAAGCTTGTTAGCATCCAAAATTTCAGATGTTCTTATATATCGACATCTACGAGGCAGATTTGGAACTCCGGACTTGATGGGAGCACACCCTTGTCCGCCACATCAGTTGGGCTTCCACAGAAGTTGAAAGAGGAGGAGAGGCTGAGGAAATGGCATCTCTGCCTATCACGTGTAAAGTGTTGTTGGCAACACTTTGGTTGCACCAAATCATGTACATAAATATAATTCAGCCTCTACATTGCCTCAATCTTGATAAGACAACTATGAAACCCCACCCCACCAGTGCTTCATCAAACTAACGAAAAGAAACACTTTCATGTTGCTGTCTCATAAGAATATGCTTAGGAATCCTCTCTAACTTTTTTTTCTGCAATTTAGCTTCGAAGTCTTAGAAAAATATTCTAGAAATATTCGAGAAATATTCGAAAAATATTCGATTCGATTCGCACTCACACTTCAATATTCGAATCCGCTTTGCACCCAAAATTTTGCTATTCGCACAGCTCTAGTTATAACAGATATTTCGTTATATTCGTGTTCGTTATATGGAGGTTTCAGTGTATCAGTATACTGCCAAGCTACTTTATGATCCCCTTCAAGCTAGAAATGTCTGCGTTTGACTGCGCTATGCGTAAAACGTGGAGATGCTCTGGTCACCCAACCACTGAGCTGATTTGAATGTAATGTGCAGCAATTAGGAGAGAGTGATAATTTTATAATACAATGGTCTGGCGCCTCGGAGACAAAATTCCCAGGTCGTGCTTCATACATGACGTGCTTAGATGTCTGTTTGCAATGCTCCGAACTGGTGGGAGGCCCTTTAAGCCTGATCGACCAATGTTCCCACTGATGGGCTCTTCCGGCACCACGTGAAAGTACAACAAAGTACTACCAGTAAGTGAATTCTCACCCATCTAAGGACTTTGTCTTGAGCAAATCCATCGCCTTTTGCTGTTCCAGCAACCTCCGCTGTTTCCTCGCGGCACGCTCTGCGTCCTAGATAAAACAGGAACAGAAAAAAAAAAATTGCCGGCAAAACAGGGCAATAAGGTGCCGGCACTACAGTGGCAAACATTTCACGTCTACCTAGGCCGATCTAGTGAGGGACATGACGGTGTGTTGCCAACTGGCGCAAAAAAAAAGACAAGATGGTGCTACGCATGGAGGAAAACACTAGGAGGGAGTGTCACGTGATTCTGCTAGCCTCGGCAAGCTAACCTCCTCCAATGCCGCCCCTCCCGAACAATGGGTGCTGCCTCCTGGGTAGGATTAGGCCACGCAGTGCCCACAGTACATGCAACTAAAGTGGGCCTACCAATAGCAGCGCTTGCCTATCACTCCACCCCTTATTTCTCCCTTGAATTGTTCATGACAAGGCTTCAAAGACTGTCACGTGACGGTACCTCCTAGATTTTTCTTTCCTCTGTGGTGCTACAAGAATGCAAATTAAGCATCAGCGTATTGTGAAGGTTAGATTGAGTTAGACAATGTCCCTTGACACAGGCTCGGCTGTCAGATGAGGACAATGCAGTGCCTTTCCGCACTCGTAGACGGAAGACAAGTAATGAAATAAGGTCATCCTGTCCTTACCCTAACCACTAGACACTAAACTAGAGTCGGTTAGAACCCGAGAAAATGTTGCAAGCTCCACCCACAGCCATTGCTCTCCCACTCCAAAATAATTTGCATTGATGCTCCATCCAATTACATTCGCTAATTTTGTCAACCATTCCTCCATGCTTTAGATAGTCGAATTTAGCCGTACAGGCATACGTTTGTGCCGCTGGTTTTCGACAGAAAACCTGAATGTCCAGCCAAATTTTACCAGAGATCCTGACATTATCACTTAGGCAAAAGTAATATTTTAATCGGAAAAGACAAAATCTAGTTTTACAATATGTCTATAGTTTACATTAGCAAAGGGAAAGTACTCGTCTTTCCAAAGAAAACCACCTGGTACAACCCTCATGTAGGGGTGAATCACAGCCGCACTGCAGTTTTCTGGGTGGAGCTTGTATTTATTTTTAGGTTCTAACTGTTCTGAGTGACTACAAGCAACTGTAAGTGATCGACAGCAGGTGAATGGGGGAAACAACTGTCTGAAACTGAACCCAAAAATCACTAACCTTTGAATCCGTTGTGGACGCTGGTTCCTTGCTCGGTTCAGAATTGCCAATCGTTGCGTCGCTGTTTGAAAGGGAATTCTTCTCCGACACATCCTCCATCTCGGCCTCGGCACTCGCGTTCTCACCCTCCGGCTTGTCTTCCGGTGTTCCACTGTTTTGGTCGGCGAGCAGTGAGCTCGCCTTCGCGTAAGGCAATTCCAGCACAGTGGATCGGAGGAACTCTTCTCCCAAGTTCAGCGCGTACACGGCCTGTCTGTACGAGCTGTAACGAGCGGCAGAACAAAGTGGGTTACACGAATGGCTACACATAGACATCTTCTTCATTTGTACTCAGTGTATTTTCGCGTGTATAACCGGCACGAAAGATACAGAAAATTCAGAGCTATAGTTGGAGTGCGGTTTACACATGAATTTCGGTGTGTAAAGCAGGTTCACAGCAATGCAAGGAAGGTGACAGTGACAGTGACGGTTGACACTGACAGTTTGTGAGGACGAGGGAGTGACACTGGCAACTCAAAAGTAGTGAAAATGAAGTGTCTGTAATATTCGAGCATAGTTAGTGGGGTCATTTTTATCGGGATGTAAAGTTAATATGCTCGGTAGCTCAGATACCCTACTGATGTCGAATTTTGGAAGAATTAGCTTCGTTACTACGACAAAAACATTCCGCAGAATCTATGCGCTGTAGCAATCGATGTGAGTGAAGCATCGGTGAACCAGCAAGACAACATATGGCACATCTCGATAAGAGACGCGCAGTGAATTTCGATGACAAATGCACCTTGCAATCGCACAAATGCAACTGTGGAGTGCAGGGAAACACAAACGCAAAGGTCACGCACGCACCTGTCCGGTCCTTGTCCCGCATAGACTTGCACCACACTGCCGTCCTGCCCAAGCCTCTCCAGCACGGCAGCGGTCAGGAGACCCAGATAGGCGTCAAACACTATGAAGCGGCCGCCTGACCGCACGTTGCAACAGGTCAGCATTTGAGCCAATGAGTCAATGCGCATGTTCCTGCACAGCGCAATGGCAAGTCAACATGAATTCATCCGTAGTCACATTGAGCTGATTCAAGCTTCTAGAATAGCTTAGTAGTACCTGCTGTTGGACTAGCTGGTGCATCCTCAGTATCGACACAACAGTAGGCTTAGAGCAAAAACCATGACCACAAAAAAACATACACAGGCAGACTACACACATATGCGCTCATACACAGATTTTTTATGGCATGTGCTAGGGTGTATATACTAATTCTAGATTGGCAGAAAAGCATTACATTGTGTTCAGAAGGAGCCAAGGACATTTCATGGCAAAACTGGATAAAAACCAGCAGAATGCACGAAGGAGTGGGAGAACAAAACGAGACTAGCTGGCTTGCTTGATTGCCAGAAGGTTGAACACAAAGGAAGTTTCCCACGGTAGAAGAAATCTGTAGTAACAAGGCATTGAACTGGGCTGGTTCGCACATTGTAAAATGAATAAAAATGAGTCAAATTCAGGAAAGACTAGTAGAAGGAAATGGCACTAGCTGGCTTTTTAAAGGATCTTCCCTATAATCCTTTGCGGTCTGTTGTTGGCACCCTCCCGACAATGCAACACGGCCACAGCAGTCTGTGGTTGGGCACTGTTTGACAAGTGCTTTCGTAGTTGATTCAAGAGCGCGTTTTCTCATTGCATTGTGTGCTATCTCTGAATGAGTAAGTGAACTTCTTTTACTTGAGCTTTGATTTCTTTAGTTTCGGTTTGGAATGGATGGAAGGTGGGTAAAAGTTTCGGACCGCAAAGGGTTAAGGCATTTTTTTTCTGGCACTGTTCACGAGGGCTCTGTGCACAGCCATGCAACGAAGGGTTCAGCAAGAAACTCCTCACCCAATCTTGATGGGATTCTGCGAGTAGTACATCTCGACCAGGAGCCGTGCCGTTGGCCGCTCGAGCGTCACGTGCTGCAGATACTTGTCCTGCTTCTTCTTGAGGTACTTGCGCTGAGCGTACTCAGTCTTCTCCTTAAACGTCGTGCTGTTCTCCACCAGAGTCTTGATGATGCTCTGCAGAGGTCAGAAAAGACGTGCGAACGAAATCTCGCAATGCCACATGCAGGTATGTGTAATAATTGTTGGATTTTACGTCCCAAAACCATGATATGATTGTGAGAGCCGCTCTAGCGAAGGGCTCCGGAAATTTCAACCATGTAGTGTTCTTTAAAGGGACACTAAAGAGAAAATAGATTTTTCTCGAATCAGTAAATTACTCTTTCACAATTCCAAAATCACCATGCTTGCTGTGAGAAGATGCTTGATAAGCGAGAAAGTGTGCAAGAACATCTGGGTGGCGACGCCACCTTGAAATTCCCGCCCCAAAAGTCACGACGCCATAGATTTTGTTGGCATATAGTACGTCCTACATAGTTCCTAACCAGTAAAAATGAGGTACATTGCCCTCTGAGGGGGCCACTGACTTAACATAGCAAGTTTCAGGAAATTGCGTTACACATAGATCTGCATTCTTAGAAATGTGATAAGTTTCCAAAATTTCTCTCAAATCCATGTGTAAGCCACCCTTGTTGCTATATGACTGTGAATTTAACATTCATAAATCTTGGACAAGTGCCTCGATTACACACTTCGCATGCTACTCTTGTTGGCGTGATAATCTCTTTCACATGCGCATTTTGTGTACAAATGTGTTCTTTGAACGTGTAATAAAACCAGTTGTTAGTGGGCGCCCATGTTGTGTCGTTCTTCCCCACCTGTTGTCCTTGGTCTCGCGCTCCCAGTTCTTTGAACGAATATGAATTGCCAGCTAGCCCACGTATCAACCCTTTCGTAACTGTTACTCTACAGTGATTCTGCAGATGGGTGGCCTTGTGGGACAGAGGAGGTGACAGGCACATGAAATGAAAATGGCGTAGGACTCACTGATCTCCGAGCCAGTTATGTCGCGCTAAATTTCCTTAGTACATAGCTAAAATATACAGCCAATCTAGCCCCCCCCCCCCCCCCCAAAAAAAAAAGATTCTTCTCAGTCATTATATTAAATCTTCACAAATACCACTCCCCCAATATATATCTAAAGTCAGAACTGTAAACTTGCATACTTGTGTGCTCACGAACGTAGCTGCAAACACATGTTGGTTAGGAAGCAGCGTTCTACGTTCTAAGCTTTGCATATTTGCATGCTATCAGTTCATGAAACAGTGCACAGTTTATGGTGCACGTTCAATCTAGTTGTGGCAGAACTTGGGTTACAATGGAAACTATGCACACAGTTTAATCACTGTGCTGAAGCAAGAAAAAGAAACATTATTTTGCATTATCACATGCTTCCATGTGCATTTCCTTGTAAAGAAACACAAGAAAGACATACGTACTTCGCCGGATGTGCCATCCGCTTTGAACGTTTCTATGTCTTCTCTGGTAAGTTTCTGGGACTTGCCGTCATCGACAAGATTCCTATTGTCTTGTCCACTAGTTTGTGCATCTGCAAAGAGGGGCCATAACTACATATGAACATATCAAGCCCGCGACTTTAGCACAAGACAAGGGTTGCTTTCGTTTGAGACACGCTCTATTGAATTCCGACGCAATTTTCACACGGCTTATGCGAATCCATACCGATAACTTACCGTCTACAGGAACCTCGCACTCCGAGCATCTTTTTCTGTACTCCTCGGCCGATACCTTGCGGAGATCGCGGTTGTCGATCTCGAAGACAGACCCGAAAGCCTCTCCAATTGCCGTTTGAATGCTGAACTTCCTCTTGCCGAAGAATACGGGCCTAAAATGACAGCGAAAAAAGAGAGTTGCTCAAAACCGAAACCGGCTCGTTGCGACCGGCACACAAATATGATCGCTACAGAACCACGACATCCGCAATATTGCGAGCAGAGAAGATTTAACACGACAATAATGTCACGTGCGAGGGGGGTCGTGAACAGTTGCTCCATTTGAAGCCGTAAAGAAAAGCACGCGATCACAAACACATTGCCGGCGAAGCAGCTGCCAAACGAACACCTCGAAAGTTCGCGCGTGAAACGTGCTGAAGAGTTAAAAACTCACTTCTTGCTGTCCACCTGGACTAATCGCGTGTTGTTTAACCCTCTAACCACAACGTAGCTGCCTTCTTTTATCGTGTTCATCTCCGCTACCAGTTGACGCCTTGCATTCATACGACGAATATCGAAACACACGCAGGGAAACGCGCCTCCACGAGGTTACAAAATGCGACGTCTTTTGGATTGTCTTGGCTTGCTGGATTGTCTTAAATCCGCGCAAGCCAGCAGCAGTCAAGTTGTGTTTAGTTTCGGTTCACGGGAAACCAAGCAGCTGTTAAATTGGGGCGCATGCTCTTCGATTTTCGGTTGACTTGCGCCAACGTTCTGCCGCTCCTGTACCCGTTCTGCGTTCCCCCGAGGTTCCCAACGTAAGCGCGAAACACTAATGATGTCTTCGATGGTGAGGACCGTTAGGCACTTTGACTATTTAGTCATCGGCGGTGGGTCTGGCGGTATTGCCAGCGCCCGCCGGGCCGCCGAATACGGTGCCCGGGTGGCTCTCGTCGAATGCGGTCCTCTCGGAGGCACCTGCGTCAACGTGGGCTGCGTCCCGAAGAAACTGTGCTACTACTGCGCCAGCCTGGCCGAGATGACGAGGGACCTGAGGGATTACGGCTTCGATGCGGGCCCCGCGACCCGCCTCAACTGGGCCAAGTTCAAGGCCAAGCGCGACGCGTACATCAAACGCCTGAACGACATCTACGGCTCGAACCTGGCCAAGAGCAACGTCGAGCTGGTCAAAGGGCGCGCCAAGTTCGTCGGTCCCAAAACGGTGCACGTAGGCCAGACTGCGTACAGCGGCGAACACGTTCTGATCGCCACCGGCGGCGAACCTCTCGTCCCCAAAGTTCCAGGTGAACTTGATCGCGCGTGCGACGTCGGGAGAGCATAGCCGAACCATCGTAGAGAGCAAAAACTAGGCGCGCATACACGCGCATGATAGAAGGGAAAAAAAGACAACACAAAAACCGACCATCAACTGAAAGGCCAGACTTCACTGTAACACAAGTGTTCTTAGGTGAGCTGGTCGATTCATGAACATTGTGACAGAATCGGCGCTGAAAACGGTACGAGTAGCATACAGGACACAGCGCACAAGTTTATAGTCAGCACTGTGCCCTGTGTGCTCACCGTCCCGTATTCTGTGTGCTATTCTGCCAGAATGAACCAACTAGCCCGCCTAAAAACCCTTGTGCATCACATTTCTTCTACATCGGGCCCTTTTGCACTTATCAACTCTCAAGCTCTCTAGAATCCGTCTATATGTACAACGCTTCTTCCAATGCGTTGTACAACGTTACCCGAAAAGACTTCCTCTAGTTGATAGTCAGTGCTGTGTCCTGTGTGCTCTTCGCCTAGTTTTTTTGCACTGTTCTACCACAATGTTTAAAAGCACACCACAACAAAACAACCGGACCGAAAGGACACACATAACACGCCTTTCAACACATCATTCTTTGCCTTTCGGTCCGGTTGTTTTGTTGTGGTGCGCTGTTACACTGAAGTATGAACCGACACCAACTTGCCCAGGTTGCCGTCTTATTGAGAGGCCAAAGTTGTGGTAGCCAAACCAGCTACCACAGCTATCAGTAGTAACAGGTGTAGTGCCAAGAAAATACAACCACAGAAAGGGAAGACAGGCAGACTGTTTCTGTGGTCGTGTTTCAGGTGCTAAATGAACATGCACAAACTAGCGCAACAGCATGGACTATTTTTACTAGCCAATCTGTCGTTCTAAGATGTCAGCCGAAACCGAACGTTGATAAGGCTGACGATGCGCATCATGGAAGCAGCCTGGTTGCATTTCAAAATAGAGTATACTAGGATACGCTGCTGTGTTGAATGGACTAGTGCTGAAATAATGATACTGCGCTGAATGAAGATGTTAAATAGACCGGTGACTATAGCAGTCCCTGTTTGGCCACTTGCTTTATGCTGGTCCATGCAATGTGAGGTTAGAAACTTCACAGTGAGCCAGTTAGATGTGTGTAGGTTAATCTCCAGTCTGTGAGAGTGGATAGCTGTAAATATTGTAGATGTTTGTAGAAATAGATGTTTCATACACACACCAGAAACTATAGACACTGCTATGAGACAGCAGGAACGTGCACGGTGGAAAGTCATTGAAATAACGACAGCTTCTCTATACATAAGAATTACTTCAAAAATCCTTTTTAAAGACAGAGCAGTTGTCTCTGAACTTCATCTGGAATTATAGGTGCATACCAGTCTTTAATGGCTCTCCGAATCCAAAGAACATGAATAAAAATGTTTGGTCCTAACACCAACTCTTTCCGTAGGCTAATCAACTCTAGCTAAAGTGCCTCACGCATGACTTCCAAGAAAGGCAGAAGTTCAGGGCAAGATGAAAGCTTGAAGAGATGAAAAATTCTCGAACACGGGATATTGCAGGAGCCAACGTTTCGACGAGCGCGAAGACAAGACTGCTTGTTGAAAGTTGCAGCCTTGAAGAAGACGAAACTGCTTGTCAAAGCGTTGGCTCCAGTGACACACCGTGTTCGAGAATTATGAGTGATTTGTGTCACGGGTGTGCAAAGACCTGCCGCGGTGGTCTAGTGGTTATGGTGCTCGACTGCTGACCCGAAGGTCGCGGAATTGAATCCCGGTCGCGGCGGCCGCATTTCGATGGAGGCGAAATGCTGGAGACCCGCGCACCTAGATACAAAATGCTAGTGATGGGGGTCACACAGAGCGAAGGGGGTCACACAGAAAAAAGGATGCACAGCCTGCGGAACTAGTCGGATACAACTTTAGAAGTCAGCGGCATTTCCTCCTCAAAGGCGGATGGACACAAGCCTGCACCAATGGGCGCGCACTCGGGACTGACGCCATGAGCGGGACGGCTGGTAGCTCCGCCTTCGGAGAACATCGGCGTGTGCATGGGCGGGACTATTTCTTTAGTCGCGGAGGCGATCGGCTGCCGTGCTTCGGTCGTCTGGGTGGGGCCTCTCCTTACTTCTTAAGTTGTATCTGACTATAGCTATAAACTTCAGCAACGATTACTGGCACGCTAGTTGGTGATGTGAAGTTATGCATCACCAACTAGCCTGCCAACAATCGTTACTTATGCTCTTGCATACCATTTCACCCGCAACAGGGGCCGAGTACGGCATCACCAGTGACGGCTTCTTCCAACTGGAGAAGTTACCCCGGAAGTGCGTCGTCGTCGGCTCGGGCTACATCGCCGTCGAGCTAGCCGGCGTGCTGCACGCGCTCGGCGCGGCCGTGACGCTGCTTACGCGCACGGAGCACATCCTGCGCGTCTTCGAGCCGCTCCTCGGTGCCACGCTCATGGAACACATGTCCTCCGAGGGGGTCCACTTCGAGAAGAACTGCACGGTGGCCAGCATCACCAAGGTGGCCCACTGGTACGAGGTCGTCACGACGACCAACCGGAAGATCCAGGAGGTCGACATAGTTCTCTGGGCTGTCGGACGCAAGCCACACGTCGACCTCGACCTGCACCATGCCGGCGTCGAGCTCGACAAGACTGGTCACATCAAGGTGAGGCTGCTTTCGACTGTGAAGAGACCAATTACAGTAAAATCTTGTTAATTCAAACTCGGTTAATTGGAACTTGCAGCTAATTTGAACTGACTCCCTGGTCCCAGCACAGCGATGTGCATTTCAGTCGGGGAAAACTCACGACAATTCGAACGTGTCAGTATCCACGATTGATTCGAACTGGGAGCCCTGGTTTGCACCGCTTCTTGCAGAAGGCGTCGGCCCAGAGCGATTACAATCTGTTGCGGAACCAAACCAAACTAAATTTACTAGAGACGCTAAACAATGAAACAGAAAAACAAGCCAGCGTGCATGAGGCAAAGCCAGCGTGCTGCCACGCTCCAGCTGTTCCCATGCTGCATGCGCGCACTCTGTGTTGAGTGTGCCTGAAATAGTTGCAGTGTAGTGCGATGTCCGTTCATTCTAGTGCCCGCCCGCTAATTCGAACAATTTTATGGTCCATTCGAGTTTGAATTAACAAGCTTTTGCTGTACAACAAATTTTCACTTAGGTTAATTTGGTTATAAATTACTACTGTCTGTTATAACCTAAGGAAAAAAAATTAAGCCAGCTTTGCACTAGTGGGGCCAAGCCTGAAGGAAGGTTCGTCGTTACTACCTGAAACATTACGCTTGGATGAGCAGCGATGTCAGAATCCCTGACGAGGTTTACCAGGACGTTCAAGTTTCCAACCTAAAACCAGCAACGAAAACATGTCCCTGTATGGGAAGGTCAACTATCTGAAACCCTCAAGAAATGCTTGACGTCCCAAAAATGTGTAAGTGCTATTGGATGGTGCACTTATGCAAATTTTCTTTGTGGGATGCACAGTGATGGCTCTAGGCGGAGCTGACATTTTACAGCGAAAGCTGTTATGAGATCACAACAACAGTCGATTTTGATGGCGTAGTTGTCTGCCTCCGCCGCCAGTGTTTGTAACTGGCATCACACGAAAGGAAAAAAAAACATCCAGGATCGGAGTGGGATTTGACGGCGGGCCCTCGGCGTGGCAGTCGAGTATTCTACCACAGAGCTTACCTGTGCTTGAAACTCCTTTGCAAAAAGACCATATGCAGGCTTCATGTCGGGCAAGGAATCACGTAAACAGATGTAATATAGCATGGTAGAAGAGTAAAATAACAACCAGGCATCACACGATGTGAATTGTGCAAAGAGTGGTTGATTTAATGCTTCCTGCCCATTACAAAGGGTTCAGTCATAATTCTTCATCGTCATCAGCCACAGCATCAACAAAGTGCACATAATGCCTTATAGATGTGCAGCGGATGCCTCACTTCTCCGCAGAATGACGAAGAATGGCATAGAGAGTGCTTCCCTACTTCGCAAAAATTGTGTTGATTTGTGACATAGTGGGTACCTTGCAAGTGTTACTTGTAGTGGTTGCCCCAAGAGAGTTTACAATGGGCTCTAGAAAGGCCGCTCTTCCAGCTTTCGCTGTGACTGTGCTGCGTGTTCGGCACAGGCTCACATTTTTTTTCTTAGGCTGTAATCGACTATTAATGGTCGCAACTGTTTTGTCTCGTTCAGGTGGACGAGTACCAGAACACGACCAGACCTGGCGTGTATGCGCTGGGCGACGTCTGTGGCAAGTGGCTGTTGACGCCGGTTGCCATAGCAGCGGGGCGCTGCCTCTCAGAGCGCCTCTTCAACAACAAGCCGGACTGCAAGCTGGTCTACGAGAACATTCCAACCGTCATCTTTAGCCACCCGCCCATCGGAACCATTGGGATGACGCTAGCCCAAGCCGAAGCCAAGTTTGGAGCACAGGAAATCAGGGTACGTGCTGCGCTCACCGATTCAATTTAATGTGACTTTTTGCTGAAAACCACAAATTGTTGGGTGACTGTGTCGTGGCCCGTTTAACTGGCCTTCTTTTTTTTCGTTACAGACTTACAGAAGCACATTTACGCCCATGTACTACAGCATGACCGAGCGAAAATCCAAGTGCGTCATGATGCTCGTGTGTGCCGGGCCTGAGGAGCGGGTGGTAGGCCTGCACATGATTGGCGACTCGGCCGACGAAATTCTGCAAGGGTTCGGCGTCGCCATCAAAATGGGCGCCACCAAGGCGCAGTTTGACAGCTGCGTCGCCATCCATCCGACATCGGCCGAAGAGTTGGTGACCCTGCGGTGATGCGCGAGCTGCCCTCTGATCGATTTTCTAAAAAAAAATTTTTTTGCGAGTAAGCAGCACTTGACCGTGTTCTCGGTGTTTCTGTCATGGTTGTGAGACTCTGGAAAGGGGGGCATGGGCACATTTCATGTGCAATGGTAACCAGAAACATGAACGTTATTTTAATTGTGGGGTCCAGCCAGCACTGATCATTCTTGCCTACTCATTAGTTCATTGCATTTTAAGAGTGTTATCTAAAACACATTGCCGGGCTAGTTGGTTAGCATGCGTGATAGAGTGAGTAAGCGTGATTTGACAAGGACGTGTCCTTGTCAAGTCATGAGTGTTATATAACTAGCACTTACTCAAGCCAAAGCCAAAGTTGAGGTAGGAAGAAATGTATTTGAGAAATCATTACTCAAATGCAAATTTTTATTAGAGGAGTTTTAGTGTGACACCAGGTGATGCCGCCAGGAGTGCTTTCTATAACATGTGGTATTTTCTGTTTGATTAGCGATCGATACTTTGAGGAAAGCATGGCAAACTGTACAGCCAAAGTGCCAGTAGTAATAGCAGCACTCCAGTCTGTTTTTGATTAGTTTTTTCCTTGTATACGGCACACGAACTGACACTTTACAAGTTTACTACAAGTTATTGAGATTGTTTGTCACTCATTTGTACTAAAGGAGAGATTTAATGTGCATTGTCTGTGCATTAAAGGCCACACAACGAAACTTTTGCGATGGTGTTTTGTTCGAAACTTGAAATTAAAATGTATTTTTTTAAGAACACGTACTTTTGTTATGTTGTTTTGTTTGCAACTTCAAGCTGGTCTAGTAGGACACAGCTAGGAAGGTGGTTTTGTGTAACCTGAACCCAGGTGGCTGGAACAATTTGGAACCACCGTAGTTGGCTACTAAATGTGGCTGGGATGTTGACACCGTAGGGCCAACTGTAAAAGATGGCCAGTTGTTGGCGAGGTCCGCTTGGAAACGTGACAATCCAGTAGCAGGCTAGGCTTGCATAACATACCGATACCTCTTGTTAAAGGGACACTAAAGGCAAATAACATTTTATGTCAGAGTGAAAGCTCATTGTATGACAACAACGGCAATATTATCAACAGCAGTGCCCTACTTACCGAGAAATTTAGCTAAATGTATCACACGAGCGCCACAAGTGGAACATTTTGGAAGTGATCGCGATGACGTGGGAGAGTCTGAGTACAATTAATCACTAGTAATAAAACTAGTTGCAATAAAAAAAAGAACTTTCCGTGCATCAAGAGATGTAATAAAATGCTGCTTTTTCGTTTGTTTGATTAATGGAAAAAAGAACCTCTTTGGCGTTCCGTTTTCGCTAACTGCGCTTTGCCCAGCGCCCTGCTTTGCTCCTGCGGTCGCGTCTCGGTGGTAGTTTCGGTATCGCGTACTACCGTGTGTGTTTTGCACGCTCGTGAAAGTCGCTCTGACAGAAAGTTCGACAAAATGCCACATGCATGTGATGTTGCCGGATGCCCGAATGGTGCACGCCGCCGTGCAGTAATAGCGGGCAACGTTGGGCACGGCAACAGTGACGTGAGAAAGACCGCTTTCAGGCGGGTGATTTGAAGTGCACTAACGCGATGCGGGCCACTAAAACGTGATTTTATTTCAAAATAAGCACTTCCTTGGTACAAAAGTAACACTACGAGGTTTTTGGACCACTATTTCAACAATCGACGTCGACTTAATATTTTCCTTAGTGTCCCTTTAAGTTTCTAAGGGCGTGTGAATTTTCAAAAATGAAACAGTAGTGTCCTACTTGGTACGGACTTCGAAGCAAACACCTGCTGTTCATATATAGAAATATTCTTCCAACTAGCTTACAAATGTCTCAAAATGTCAACTTCACCCAAATAAAGCACAAAATTCAATCTAAAATTATGACAAACTTTATGCCTGCATGTGCTGTGTAAGCATAACACGAGAACTTTGGTAGTGCAGTAAGCTACATTGCTCAAGGAACAACATTTTACAGGTTATACGATGTCATGAGCACTTGCTGAAGAGTTCTTTCCATGCATGCAAGAAATATGCTTTTTTATATAGAATTGTGAATACTTTAAGAATGTGAAGGTCACTTTATGGTACATAGCAATAGTGAGAATGGCTTTTAATTCCCCTGTCACAAGCAAATCTAACGTCATTTACAACGAATGACATTTTACCTGCCTGCTGTTGCATGACGAAAATAAATATAATTTTAAAATGATGTCCATGACCTTAGCCCTACTGAGCTGTGACTTTGGGAGAAACAAAAATCTATCAAAAACTTGCGTGTAATGTGCGTGTATCCTAGAAAATAATTTTGATCACTAAAAGCTACTCCAAGAATATAAACGCAGCCGCTTTACACAATTGCTACAGCTGCACGACATAAACGAAGTCAAGCCAAAAGCCTATTGAGAACCAACATGACTGAGCATGGGAGCACAACTGAGACTCCGGCTGCCGAAATGAGATGGCGGCAGCTGATTCGTGTAGTCACCACCTTGATCACCAAAACACGTGCAGTCGTATGATCAACACTCGTGATCCAGGCAACAATGACAACAGAGCACAAATGAAACATGGCTGGCGTCCAGCCACTGTAGTTGAAAGTAACTTTCTTTTAGAAACTCTTGCGCGTACTATTACGTAATTAAACCAGCAATTAGTTAGTCTAGTAAAGAATAAGTTATTCACGAATTACAAAAGTTACATATACGTAAGTCAATAGCCATTTCCTTAAAAGGTTCCTGGCGTCGAGACTACGCATTTGGTCCGAAATCTAATGTGAATGTGCTTCGTGAACTCATTTCACAGAAAATGTCGTTTTCATTGAATGGCATTAGCTTCCCCGTGTGACAGCAAACAAATTACATTCGCTGTAAATGACATTAGATTTGCTGTGTGACAGAGGTGTATATCTTCCAAAAATATTCTATTCGACTTGATTTAATTCACGTCTGGCACTATTCAATTCGTGTTGAATGCAGTTTCACAAATGACTGTTTGCACCTATCAGTCAGATTTCTTTCTTTTCGCCAACTTGGGCTGTTACATAGCAAAAAGCGAAATGACGCTAGAACAGAAATGTCATGCCAGCCCTAGACGGAGTAAACGACACAGTACACACATTTTTTCCAAAGACAATTTATAGGCACAGAAGTGGTACAAAATATTGGTTTCTTTTTCGTACTGTACAAATGACTGGACGACACGGAGAACATTCGAAGCGACAGAGATCTAACAATATGTTACATACAGTAGCACCTTCCTTCAATTGCGACGGTGCTCTATTTATTGCTCAAGTTTTTCCATGCCTTGTTTCTAATGTGCAACAGATCAGCACACTCTTTTTATCTTCATATCTCTGTTGCTTATCTTTTAAAACAAAACTTGCGAACCATAAAAAAACGACGTAATAATATGATGATAATGAATGCCACTGATTACCATTTGTAGATACTCGTGATGCTTGTAGCTGTAGTCCCAATTTTCTGTTCCACGCGTGAAAAACTAAGCTGCACCTCAAAATACAGGCATTGCACATAACCACAATGGCTGAACATTTGTGGATACATTGCAGGCCTAAAGGGGTGTGGACGTGTAAACGCCTTAAGGATGCAACATGAGCTGTGAGGGGTGGTCACGAAACACTGTCAAAACATTGTCTGAAAGACAATGTTTCGAGCACTCATTCAAGATCACTTCAACATATTTTCTTGCGTATAACCCACACAAAATATACAGAAGACGCGGATTATATGCGAATTTCGGCGTGCAAGTTGGCACTGCTTCATGCTAATGCAAGCAATGTGGCTTGATAGAAAAGAAATACACAGGGATTATCTTTTTCTTCAAATGTTTATTTTTGAGCGGGCCTGTTGGTGGTGCAGGTTATATGCGAGAAAATACAGTAACCCAGCAAGGTATCCAGAAGCAAGTTCATATGAACCTGCTCGTGGATACCTTGGAACAGTGATGCATTGGTCTACACAAGCGATTGCATTTCAATACAGAAATGGGGCATGTGGCTCTGATTTCATAGTGTAGAGACACAACTATAAAGACTAATGCACCTTTGGTCCTTCTGTGATTGCTCGAGAAACAATCACCCTAGGGTGTGCTGTACTGATTGCTAGACCAGAATATCTAAGACAGCAAGCGTGTAAATGAGCAATTGCCTGGCCGATGATTGCAGCTATTGCATTCGGCTTTGATATCAACAGGTACTGGGTGTCTAAAAATTAGTCTACATGGCCCGCATGTTGCAGGGTCATTGGATATTTGTGTGTCTTTAGAGTTCTTGAGATTACTATGGCTAAGTGATAAAAAAAAAAATAAAGCCTAAACTGGTTGCAACGAGGAAAACTTGTGAATCGGCAAACTGCCCATGAAGTAGAAAGAAAATGCGACATTTATTCTACAGGAGTACTAAACAGCGCAACTCCCCATGAAACAATCTCAACAGGCACTAAATATCATAGGCGTATGCAAATATGAGCAGTACAACAGGCAACAATTGCGCCAGCCAGCAAACATCGGCGGATACGTCCCAGTCCACCATTTACAGGGCCAAGAAATAAAAAGCTTGTTTGTCGGTATTCAGAGTGCACGCTTTCGAACATCATCGGCAATGACTGTAGCACGCCACGACATACACTTACAAACACACATTAACAAAACAAAATTACTGATTGGTCACAAGCTTCAAGAGAAAAAAAGAAAGCATAGTCAGTAAATTGTTGCTATGTAAACTTCAAATAAATGATCCTGCTTTGCTAGAGTTTTGCAACACTGAATCAGCAAGATACAGGTATCGTAAGGGCATGGAACATTTTTTTTTATGTATTACAGCTTGAATTTTTTTTTTTCCCATGCTCTTACTGCTGCTGACCAATATCATAAATAGACGCTCTTCAGTATGATCTCTACTGGATCACTGCATAACACTGCACACATAATAATATCTGGGGTTTTACGTATGTGCCAAAACTATGGTATAATTATGAGGCACGCCACAGTGGAGGGCTCCGAAAATTTTGAACATCTGGCGTGCTTTTCTAACGTGCACTGACATTGTGCAGTACGTGGCCCTTAAGCATTTCGCCTTTATCAAAATGCAACCAATGCGGCTGGGATTGAACTGATGACATTCAGACAATGCGCACAACAGAATAGACAACACATTGACTAGTGTCTAGGCTTGTGCGAATATTCGAGCACTTCGAATATTCGAACGAATAATACAGTATTCGAATTCGATTGGATTCGAATTTAAATTATTGAAAATTTCGAAGTATTCGAAATGAACGAATAGGTGTGTATTAGTCCGCTTGTAACCCCCCTGTAAAGGTGGTTTCACTGCAGCGGAGGGGTGCTATACCGTGAATACACCTTTACAAAAGAATATGCACTGTCCGTTTGTAACCACCTGTAAAAGTGGTTTCACTGCAGTGAAGAGGTGCTATACGATGAACACACCTTTCCAGGAAAAATGCGCACTGCCGCGAAGCCCCACTTCGAGGTTAAATGAACATATTACCCTCACATCGATTCATCATTTTTTAAGTTTAAACACTTGTTATACTGGCTTATATGCTCCAAGTATAGAAAAATTTTAAAACGTAACATATTTTACAGGTTATCACTTGCATTCTACCAAAAGACAAATCCTGCTACTATTCAAAGTTGCTTCCACTTCCTTGGAACCAAAAAGAATGACATTTGCACATGCCTTGTTACAATTTAAAAAAAATGTTGTGCAGGTTGGTTGGGTCATGACAAATATGCTCGTTTTTCTTTATAATATGTGATATATACTATTCGAATCAATTCGAAATTATTCGACCAAAATCACCATTCGCTTCGAATTCGCTTTGAACCTAAAATTTACTATTCGCACAAGCCTACTAGTGTCACATAACGACTACACGCAACGAGACGAACCACAGCTTGATCGGTTTTGCGACTTGAAGGCAGTCTGACAGTAATCAGGATCTACGTGACACTCATAGCCCACGCAGTTGCGACGCCATATCAAAAATATGGGGTCCCATGACGAACAGCCTTCGAACTAAAACAAGCGACTTGGCTCGTTAAGTGGATAAAGCTATAGAAGAAAAAAAAAGTTTTGGAAAATGCGCGTGCATAGGGGCAATGTCCAGCAATAAAAAATGTTAACATCCTCCAACTTGTTTCGTTGACGTAGTTGGTGACGTTGGGTTGACATTGGCGTTCCTTTGATGCAGTTGTCTAGGCTTCCTAACTGCATTTGGCCGAGAAGCCCAGACTTCTGGCCGCAGCAGCAACCAAAGCAGATTCTCGTCTCTACTTCTGAGCTCCTAATCTCGTTTTTCATTGTTACCCGACAAACGATTCAATATATAATTCTTAGGGTTTTACGTCCCAAAACCATCCAACTAACGAGGTTAGTTTACCATACGTGCTTAAAGACATCTTGGACGACCGAATAATTTATCATTTTCACTAAGGCTCAACGTCAACATCAAGCACAATCACAAATATTTTGAACGCTTTTAAATGGCACCAGTAAGTTATTGGAGGCGCTACTAGTCTGGCTAGTGTCAAATGACTTGAATACTGTCATGTCAATATTTCAAGTTGGTTAGAGACAACGGTACACTGAATTTCAGAATATGACGGCATCACTACAACACAACAGTACCAATACAACATGATACAACAAAATATTGCTCCAGCATAATGTATCTCAGAATTACCTTTTGGCAGAAAAAAGAAAATAGGCACAGTGCTCCACATGCTAGTTGCTACGGCTCGAAATTTGTGCAAAACCCAAAAATCAAGTTCATCGTCCAAGCATTCTGTGATCTGTTGCAGTTTAGGTTTGATTAAATTTGAAGGCTTAAACTTCAAGATAACAGCAGAGTTAGACATCACAGTGAAGGGAATGCAAATTCATCTTGACCATTCAGGGTTCATGCATCTAATCCAAGTGCACGAGCATTTCTTCTGTTCATCCGAACTGACCAGGAATCGAACCCACGACCTCGTCCTTGGCAACCATACACCAAGGATAATCCCCCTGGAGCTGGTTGTTTTGCAGTTTGGGTCGTGCAACACTGTGGTGTTTTTGCTATGTTACTACAGCCTAGACTTAAAGCTTGTATAACAAACGTGGACATAATGATTTATACAATATAATGAAGCAAAATCAGAAATATTTCTCGACAACATTGGGGGTAATAAAATATGCTTATAACGAGTATTGAATATAACAAAGTAGTCTATCGGATATGATGTTATATGAGATTTGACATTATATGAGAACTTCAAACAGGATTGAGGGATAGTGGTAAAAAGAGACACAGCGAGAAACAATGGGCTTTTTCGACTATTCGTTTCCGAGAGTCCTGGACTGGCGGAGGCGGTGCCCTCAGCCAATAAGCAGTGCATATGTAGTGCCATGAGCAGTCAGGTGCTAACGACTGAAAAGGCCCAGCAGTCAAACAGAAAACGTCATTCCACAGCTGCCATTATAACAAGAACACTTGCCAACAACTGCGCCAATTAGATTATTTGCTTGGCCACTGCTATGTAGAAAACCTTCACTAAAAGCGTAAGCACTCACGCTTTGGTAAGGCGTAAGCACTTGCGCTTCGGTAAAACGCAAGCACTAGCACTTCAGCATAGCGTGAGCACTCGCGCTTCGGCATAGCATAAGCACTTGCGCTCTGGTAAAGCATAAGTACATACGCTCTACTATCACTAGGTACGCAAGTGCTTATGCTTTGCTTTCATTTGGTATCACACCTGATATCAAATGTGAAAATCATAGCTACTGGTCATCTAAACCAAGACAGGGACCTGTGCCCACTGTGCCAACTTTGGAAATCCATTTGCTTCGCTTACTAGCAATATTCACTTCGAGTGAACATCATTGCGAGATGCATTACTGGAAGACATACGGTGTTTTTCATGGTTATGCAAATGTTTTCATTAAGTCACTTTCAAGGACACCCCAGCGTTCCCATGGGGTCACGGTGCTCTTAGTTATGAAACTTACATTGATAATGTCAAGTAGTACATATAGAAAAAAAAAACTATTAACACAGAAAAATCATAAGACATGATAAAGAGGTGTATAATTGATTCATACAACATGGAAGGCAACAGAGAAGGCTCAGTCACTGACACTTCTTTCCGTAGGAACTTCACGCAACAACGATTCCTGCAAGCAGGGAGCGGGAATCAATGTGACACCTCACTGTGTCTTGTGGCGTGCAGTGAAACGCAGCTCACAGCGTGAGCTGCGTGTACAAATGAGAAAAAAGATGGCCATTACAGACCCTTTATCACTATCGCATCACATTGCAATACTATTATCAAGACCCTGTTAAATAACTGTATAATGTAAGCTACCGTCTAGTGAATGCATAGTCTTTTTTTTTTGTCACAAGAGATCACAGTTTATGTTTCGAGGAATCTGCAAGAAAAACTTAGATTCCATTACACAGCCGGAGTTTAAAACACAAGGCCATGTAGTTGGGGCTCCTTCCATATGGAACGTTTTGTGTTCGAACTCCGCATAATGAATAGACATTTCTGCCTTCGCATTCAACAACTCTGAAACGTTTGCAAGAGCCACAGAAGGCCAGCGAAGATGTCCAGTCAAGCGCGCCGTGGCCCACACATGTCCGGAAAAATGTCGGACGCCCCTTCTTCCGTTCCAAGAGAGTCGCTGCAAGTCGTTGTCAAGGTGCCCTCCCTAGCCGGATACGCAGGCGTTCATCAAACGCAGGCACTTTTTGGCGAGCGCCGTCTTGGCAAGCTTCTTGCTTTTGGCGACGCACGTGAAGGTCTTGTCTGCCAGGGTCAGTTCCACTTTGACCTTTTCGTTCTTGAGCACTTCAGCCGTGCTGAAATCGACAAGACACGGCTAGACTTATCTCTGGAGCCTCCTGTTGCGTGCGTCCAAGCACTGTCGCGCAACAAACTCATGTACGCAATTTACAAAGGTGGTTACAAAATTTGTTAAAAATTATTTACCTTTAGATGCAGCAAATAAAGTCACACCTAGATACAGTAGAACACTTCTAATATGTTTTTCGTGAGGCTGCGAAAATAAAAAAAAAAGCCGTGTCCAGGAAATGCGTAACTAAACATGCCATTAAAATCAGGGAAAAGTGCTAAATAATAAAACAGACACATTGCACACAGCTCCACCTCAGAAGAATTTTGCATCAGCTTGTGGCTTTAAAGCCCTTGGCGGAAGTCTGGGCACCTCTGCCAGAACCAGACCCTATTCAAGAAATTGCCAAACTCACTGAGGTACCTCGTCAGTACATGCAGAGAGTGACAGTTCACAATTTATTAGGCAAGAATGTCGCGGTGACAACGTGTGAAAAAAAGGGATTCTAATACGTTAGAGTATTGTTAAGCGGAACCTAAGGACCAGGAAAATGTCTTCCATTTATTGAGAGACGAACAGTGGTGCAGAATTCAAGAATGAAACCAATTATGTTAGAGGCAGGTGTTCCATTTAAGCAGCAATTACGATTAAGAGATTTCTGTTTACTGAGAGGCTACTGTGCACACGTGTCTATAGATTCTTTGGTTGGACCAAATCTACATTTATACTATAAATTTTTTTTTGTTTTTTTAACCATTGTGTAATAATGACCATACTGTTATTGATGCTCTTCCCCCCTCCCCCCTCACCTCTTATGTAATACCCTGTCAAGGGTCTTTAAGGGACAATAAATAATGATGATGGACTGGACACCAGAAACGTTATACACTGCAAAACAAACAAGCTGAGAAACAAATAAGCAGGGTTCTACTGTAATAAACTTCAAACAAATTCTGAACAATGGATTTCCTGTCACGCTATGATGACTGTGCCTGAACATCACGAGAATTCGGTTTCAATTGAGCATTAGCGATTATCGCACGATGCCCGTTGGCTCACCTGAAGCGGGCATCTGGGAAGCGCTCGAGCAGCGTGCGTATGGGGGGCAGGGGCACCCGCTCGCTGAAGGACTCGATCTCACGGCCGAAGAGCCGGTAGATGATGCGCCACACCGTGTCCAGCGACATGCCGCAGTCGAGAAACACGGCACCCATGAGGCTCTCAAAGAGGTCGCCCAGCGCCTTGGGCACCTCGACTTCCTCGGGCTCCAGGCACTCCTCCTCGTGGTAGTAGAATCGCTGCAACCGCGGAGAAAGCGTGACCATTGCATCAACTTCGACGATGCCCGTGTCATCGACACTGAAGCTGTGCTTAGGATAGTTGCACGTACAAAACCACACCAAGAAACCTCAATAGGTCCACGGGAATGTTTTTGAGCGTATACGTGCATGGCCTTCAAAGAGACCGGTTGAATTGACAACACAAACGTCTACCACGATGGTAGAAAGGACAACACACAACCGCTTAAGAATGCCACCCCTAGTGTGTCATTCAGAACAGTCAGCCCTGAAAAGGAGGCCATATTGCCCTTGAAATGTTGGGCTTTAGTTTTGAACAAATCTTGTTTGGGGAGATGTCTTTTTCAATACAGGAAGAAGAATGCAATTGAGGAGAGGATCTGTCAATCTGTGACAGTACATGCAGCCAGTGCGATAGTGTCATGGCTGGGCAAAGAGGACATGAAGATTTCATCGCTGCATGGCAGAGGGCTCCCAGTGTGTTCTATGCTCTTCTATAGATTATACACAGAACTGCTATATTGTCCCAAATACAGTGCAGACCACTTATAACGTAACCGCATATAGTGCAGGACCGGTTATAATGCGGTCTTTTTCAACTCCCGTTTACCCTCCCATAGAACCGCATGTATACGCATACCGCTTATTGTGCAGTCCCCCAAGATGAAATACCGTTTATAATGCGGTTGCGGGAAAATATTTCTGACAAACGGGGTAGCGAGTGCGGTTCTCAAAGGAGGTACCACGCCGCTGGGGAGGGAGCGACGAGGTCGTTACGAAGGGCGAGGGCACGCACAGTGAAAGAACGAGGGGCGGAGGGAGGAAAAAGACCGCGGCAGCGCTGTGCGGGCTCGCCGAGTGGGGAAGGATGGTGGTTGCCTAGGCGACGGAGTAGCCTTTGCACCGGCGGTGGCGAGGCGGCAAGGCTCCGCGGCCGCTTGCCGGCAGCGCGTTACGCGTGGAACGTACGATCGCGTCCTCATCAAGTGCGCTTTAAAGTAAGTTTCCTGTCGGTAAAAGCGTCGTCGTTATCACACTTGCTACAGATATCGCGTTTGCTACCTCGTCCGCAAATTTGCGGCTTCATGACGCGAGCTTTCGCCTTTTCTGCCAGTGCACGGACTTAAACGAGCTTGGCGGGCTTTTGTCGCCGTTGATCTCCCGGCCGCGAACACAAACTTCGTATCACGCGCGCGCTGTTCTTGGGTTAGTGCTTGAGTGCGATCTTTTCGACGTCCGATCTTCATGTTGTCTTGGACAAACTTCCCACGACAACATGCTGAACCGCAGGCTAGGCCTAATCAGCGTTGGTTGCTTTTCGGTAGCGGTCGCGGGCGATAAAAGTTGCGGTTTGGTGCGGAATCAACGAAACTTTTTGCGATGGCTGCACTTGAAGGGAAGAGAATCATATCGTTAATGAAAACGAGGGCATGGTTGGCGCATGCAACTCTCGAATGGTGGTTCCGGATTCGATTGCAATGTCGGACATAGCGTGCGCGCCCGTGAAATCGAACGATCGGTACCGCTCAGTACGTGAAATTTCGGTCGCGATTCGACATGGTTTCTGTGTAATGCGCATACCTCGAGATGGCCTGGAAGGTAGTCGGCGAATTTCCGCGATGGCACTTTGTTTTGTTTGCTTTTTTCCCCCGTGTTATTTCGTTGGCAATGCGGGTCTTTGGCGGTTAATTTTTGAACATTCGGAGATTTAAGAGGTTGTAAGCGCCCCAAATCGCATATGTCGATTATCGGACACGCGAGGCTACATGCTCAACACGTTTTGCGCAAGTGCAGCCTTTGAAGAAGGTTGTTTTGGTTATAGTGCGGTACCGCTTATAGTGCGGATATTCGCGACTCCGGCGACTTACGTTATAAGCGGTCTATACTGTATTGCAAGTTTCCTCAGATTCCATTCAGTAATGTCAAGAAGTGGAAGTGATGCACAATTTAATTGCAGTTATTACTGAACACTATCCTAATTACAGTGCTGCCTTTGAAACAGCTACCAGCAGTGATTCCAGAGCAGATGATGTCTACCAAGAAAGCACCACCAAATGGTCGTGAATTGGCCAGCTCTGTGAAGAGGGCACTTTGTCGTCTATGCGAGCTGACTCGCATGGCAGAGGTGTTAGCAGCGTTCCTCCTACCGGAACTTTATTGGGAATGCCCAGGCAAGCGCTGCTTTGCCTCTTGAACGTTAACGCTCCATAGCTGCACCCAACGTGAATACCGACAGCCGGGTAGGTTAGGTGATGTGCATGACTAGACCAGTTGGTACAGCTGTCTGCGCATCGGCCGCACACCCACAAATATATAGTCGTCCTCAGAGCCTTCCGTGACGTTAGATACAGCCATGATGTTAAAGCTTTGAAAAGAAAAGAATGTACAAAAGCTGCGTACACCAAGCCTTGAATCTATGGTCATGCAGGTAAGCTCCAGCAGCATGCTCGTTAGCCATCTCGTCAGTGTCTTCAACAGCAGGTTTCTTTGTCAACACTTTTTTCCCTCTAATTTAGTGACTGCCAAGTTTCATGACTGCCCTGTGACCTTTACTCTTCCTTAACCCTTTGCGGTCCAAAACCTTTACCCACTTTCCGGCTCTAGCGGTCCGAAACTATTTCGCCAGTTTCTGGCGCCGCGAATAAAAACACAAGCTGTGGAAGAGAAACGCACAGGATATTTATTTTTGCTCCTGCATTCTGCAGGCAACTCTTTTAGTGATATTTGGGCAACGTATGATACCGCTCAAATCATTCCCCTGTGTGCAGGCCAGGGTTATTACTGCAGGTTTCCACCGCCGCCGTCGTCGTCTTCGTCACTCACTTCTGTCGAATCACTGTCATCACTGTCTGGTGGAGGCACGTAATTCTCTTCCTCACTAAAGTCATCCTCGCTTTCGCTAAAAGCACCGCCGTAAAACGCACGCGGTGAAAACGTGGCCATGCTTCTCAGCGAACCGCGCGCGCGAGTGGGTACGCTCTAGGCCCCGTGCTGATCATAGTGCTGCACCCTAGTGTCAAAAAAGTAAAACCTCAACAAACAAAGCTCACTTATTCCTCAAGAGATGGCCCTTCATGTATACAAAAAATGCGCGCGACTCGCGGTGAGAAAACAGCAAAATTTAAACCACGAACACCCTTGTCGGGCGGGGCCCGACAGCGGACCGCTACGGCCGTGTTGCGTTGTCGGGCGCTGCCCGACAACGGACCGCAAAGGGTTAAGTGTGGCTCCTTGAAAGGAAGGGCTTGCGGCCTCCTGTCTTTAAGTCACACAGGCATTTCATGCCTCGCGGACACGACCGTCGCCAAGCGATCTACACGCTGCGCTTGCTTGTTTGCGATGCCCAGACCTGGTGAGTGGCCCTTTACAATGTAATGTTCTGCATAAACTGTCCAGTTTCTATTATGCAAGAGGCCCACTCTATGGACTAAGCCAGCGCATTCAGCAGCTAATTCGAACATTTTCTGCATTCACCACCCACCTGGAGCACCTTCCAGTAGGAGGGGTTGTCCCGGACCTCGTCCCTCCGGGCGTTCAGGTCAAGAATTTCGGCCATGGTGTCCTCATCTGAGGAGCCGGACTCTTCCTCGCCGGAGCGCTCCTGGTGCTGAACGAAGCGGGCCACAGCGTTGAAGAGCCCCGGGTTACAGTGAAGCAGGCACCGATGCAGGCCGTGGCGCACGACGAGTGCCGCAAAGAAGGTGTTGTTGACCAGCGACGAGCGCAGGTCGGTCAGCTGACCTGGGTTGAACTTGTGCGGGCCCTCGTAGAGGTACCGGGTCACCAGGTAGTCGATTACCGCATCACCCAGGAACTCAAGGCGCTGGTAGCAGTCCGTCAGGCTGTGTGTGCGTTGGAAAGGGAACAGTGTTTGTTTTCCAGTTCTC